>NC_133028.1:47503936-47656702 GCF_048771995.1 Taeniopygia guttata | reverse complement strand
TAGGGACCTGAAACAGAGGAGGAAGGTGTTCAGGTGGTTCCTAATCTGTCTCCATTCTACCCCATTGCAGGACAGGGAGCAGAACCAGCAGTACCCACATGTTTCCAGTGCAGCAGGGAATTCAGCTGATGTACTGGCAAGCAATGATGAAGAGGAACCAAGAGATGTTGAAGGGTATGCATGAGAGAAAGTGTCTCTCTAAACTCTAATTTCTGATATATGGTAAAACTGATTTTTTTCACCAAGCCTTTGGGTTCTGCTTGATTCTGTGCCAAAACTTCAGAATTGGAATAGAGTGGCCTGATGGAAAGAGAAACAATTTTTAAAAAAACCAAGAAAACAAACCAAAAAAATCCAGTAGAGACCATTCTTCTCTGTGCATGAAGCCATTACATAATGTTTCTTCAGTATGGCTTGAAATGCTTGCAATATGTAAAAGCTCTGGGAATGATTGTATTGTTGGGCTGAGATATTGCTAAATCAAAATAGGGATGTTTTAAGTACCAACATTTTCTTTAGTGGCAACCCTTGGTGCCCAGGAAATAAATGGCTCCATGTTTAAATGGCTGCATGTTCTTCTAGTTCTGCTCTCTCTAGGGATTGGCTACCATTTGATTTCGATCTTCCATATTGGTCAGATGAGGACTCAGAGGTGAGGATCCACATGTTCTTGTCCTTTATGGTTTGTGGGAGGGAAAGGGACAAAAGAGGAGCTGCACAACTCAGTTGTTTTAGGTGGGTGCCACATGCAGCTAGCCGGAGGCACAGCCCTTGCTGGGAAGCTCCAGCTTGCCCATCCCTTCAAGTCCTTTCTTGATGGTGTCCGTAGTGGGAGAAACCCTTGCCAGGATGGCACTGGCAGCTCTGTGTGTTCCTTATAGTTCTATAACATTGAGTGACTGCACATAGTCCAAGTCCAGTTTGCCTGGTGCCAACAGAGCAGCAAACTGGAATTCTTTCCTTCCAATGCCTGTTGTGGTGTCCTTTCTTCAGCAGTGGCTCACCTTATATTGAGTGTTTATGGATATCACCTTTGAATTTTCCCTTTTGAGGGAGAAAGGGAGAAAGAAACAGCTCTAGGCCCAAATCCAGTTAGGGACCTGAAACAGAGGAGGAAGGTGTTCAGGTGGTTCCTAATCTGTCTCCATTCTACCCCATTGCAGGACAGGGAGCAGAACCAGCAGTACCCACATGTTTCCAGTGCAGCAGGGAATTCAGCTGATGTACTGGCAAGCAATGATGAAGAGGAACCAAGAGATGTTGAAGGGTATGCATGAGAGAAAGTGTCTCTCTAAACTCTAATTTCTGATATATGGTAAAACTGATTTTTTTCACCAAGCCTTTGGGTTCTGCTTGATTCTGTGCAAAACACTTCAGACCAGGAATAAAGTGTTCTGTCTGGAAAAGTACTAATGAAAGAAAAAAAAAAAAAAGACCCAACCTGGAAAATCCATCAGAAACCTCAGTTCATAAAGTGATTTAGCCAGATGGCTTCACACATGCTGAAATTCTTGCAGTACATAAAAGTTCTTGGGATGATTGTGTTGCTGGGATGGATATTGCAAAATCAGAATAAAGAATGTTTCCATAACTGACAGTTTGTGTACTGGTAGCTCTTGGTTTGTGGTGAAATTGATGGCTGCATATTCTTTCTGGTTCTGTTCTCTCTAGTGCATGGCCAGCAGGTCCTGCTAATCCTCTGGCTGAGGAGGATGAGGACTCAGAGGTGAGGATCCATGTGTTGATTTATTCATCCAGCATGAAGTGTTTAGGGCTGTGTCAGCAGAATTTGCTCTTTTGGGGGCAAATGAGGGAAAGAAACAGCTCCAGGCCAAATTGAATTAGGGAAGTGAAACAAGGGAGCAGGGAGAAAGGTGTTCAGGTGGTTCCTAGATGCCTCCATTTCTATCTCACTGCAGGACTGGGAGCCTCCACGTTTTTTCAGAACAGCAGAGAATTCAGCTGAGCTACCTGCAAGTGATAATGAAGAGGAACCAAGAGATAATCAAGGGTATGGGAGAAAGAAATTGTTTCTCTAATTTCTGATATATGGTAAACCTAATTTTTTGCTGAGCTTTTGGGTTCTGCTTGATTCTGTGGCAAAACATCAGACCTGGAATACAGTGTCCTGAAGAGAAGTAATGTAAAAACCAAGCAGCAAAATCCAGTAGAAGCCATTCTTCTTTGTGTATGAAGAAATTATTAAATGTTTCCTAAATAAGGCTTGAGATGTACTGAAATGCTTGCAGTACATAAAAGCTCTGGGAATGATTGTGTTGTTGGGCTGGGATGTTGCTAAATCAAATAGGGAATGTTTCAATTTCTGACAGTTTATGTTTCAGTAATCCTTGGTGCCCAATGAAGTTAATGTTGCATGTACTTCTGGTTCTGTTCTCTTTAGCAGATGGCTAGGCAATGTATATGTTGCTCGAGTTTGGATGCCTTATTACCCAGTGGTAAGGACCTAAACCTCTAGTCCAGGTCCAGTTAGGGAACTGAAACAGGGCAGCATGGAGGAGGGTGTTCAGGTGGTTCCTAAATTGCCTCCATTTCTACTCCATTGCAACAGTGGTGGAATTTGTGGCAACCACGTTTCATCAGAGCAGAAGACTATTCAGCTGTGCTAGTGATGGGGAACAATGAAGAGGAACAAAGCGATAATGATGAGTATGTACGAGAAAATATCTCTTCACAGACTAATTTTGACTATACAGTAGAAACATTTTTTTCCAAGCTTTTGGGGTCTATTTGATTCTGTGTGAAAAAATTTGACTTGGCATATAGTTGCCTGTGTGGAAGAGAACCAACTAACTTGAGAAAAGCAAACACCAAAGTCAAGAAGAAACCTTACTTCTCTCTTCAACAATATTGAATACTTCTTAGAAAATGGCCTGAGTTGCACTGCGGTACATAAAAGTTTTTGGAATGATTGTGTTACTGGGCTGGGATGTTGCTAAAGCAGAATACGAGATGTTTCAATCTCTTACAGTTTATGTATCAATAACCCTTGATGGACAATGGCATTAATGGCTGTATGTTCTTTCCGGTTCTTTTCCCTCTAGGGCACAGCCAGCAGGTCCTGCCAGTCCTCCAGCTAGTGAGGATGAGGACTCAGAGGTGGGGATCCACATGTTCTCATAATTTCTACTTTGAGGGAGGGGAGGGGACGGAGGGGAAGCTGCACAACTCAGTTGTTTTAGGTGGGTGACACAGGCAGCTGGCTGAAAGGACAGCCCTTGCTGGGAAGCTCCAACTTGCCCATCCCTACAAGTCCCTCCTTGGTGGTGTCCATAGTGGGAGAAGCTCTTGCCAGGATAGCACTGGCAGCTCTGTGTGTTCCTTATAGTTTTATAGCATTGAGTGACAGACTGCACATAGTCCAAGTCCAGTTTGCCTGGTGCCAATAGAGCAGCAAACTGGAATTCTTTCCTTCCAAGGGCTGTTGCAGTTTCCTTTCTTCAGCAGTGGTTCAGCTTATACTGAGTGTTTATGGATATCACATTTTAATTTTCCCATTTGAGGGAGAAAGGGAAAGAAACAGCTCCAGATCAAATCCAAATAGGGAACAGGAACAGGGGAGGAGGGCGTTCAGGGGGTTCCTAAGCTGCCTCAGTTTGTCCCCTGCTGCAGCAATGAGAGCAGAATCAGCAGCACCCACTTCTTTGCTTTTCGGGGCAGCGGCTCTTTGTGCTACTGCTTTGATGCTCTTAGGCAAACTTAGAGGGTGACAGCCTAGCCTTGCTCCCCTCCTCTGCTGTAACTGCTTTCTGAGCTGGGGTTTGTGTGCAGCACCAGGGGGGCTCACCAAATCTAATTGTATCTTCTTTTCTCTCCCTTCCCATGTGCATCGATGGAAGCTTCTTGAAGGTGAGTTGATGTTTTACGGTTGATAATGGAATTGTCTTAAACATAACTGTTATTTTTGGGGCTCTTTTTTTTTGTTCATTTGTTTGCTTTTGTTTTGTTTTCAAGAAACTCAAGAAGCAGGGATTGAAACTGCCTTTAGCAAGAAACAAAGAACTGTGATTTAATAGACCAAGTGTGTTGGTTTGTAGTAGAATAGTCACAATGTCTGGAAGGGTTCAGCCTTACTATTTGGGAAAGTAGTTTGTTTAGGATTGTTTTTAACCCAGCTGAACAGAGTCCATTTAAAATAGGAACCATTGCTGACTATTTATATAACTTGTTTCAAAGGTAGCTCCGGGGAGAGAGAGAAGAATAGATCTAACTTCTGAAAATTAAATTACAGTGCATGGACAGGAAAGGAGAAATGTTACATCAAACAGCCAGGAACAGGTGGATGGCCCTGGTAATGGAACAGGAGCTAATGATGCCCCTGTGGCTGACTCAGCCCCTGAAGAACAGGGAGCAGAGGAGGAGGACACTCAAAATCCAGAGTATGTATGCCTCATGCCCCACCACACACAGAATTCTGTGCCTTTCTTTCTTTTCTGTGTAGGACTTGGTAATAGTGCTATGCCTGATTTATCTTTGACGCCTTCCCTACTCTACTCATTTCCCTCCTTCTCCCATGTTGCAGGATGATCACATGATACCATTTGAATTTTGGGAGAAAAAAGCAGCCCAAAGCAGATGTGCATCTTTGCACAGAGCCTTAGAGACGAGTGTGGGAGTATGGCAAGGAATGGGGATTGGTCACAGGCCATAGCGCAGTATTGCATTTGCTTTTTCTGACAAGCTGTAGTCGTGATGTTAGATATGGAAATGCTTCCATTGTAATTACTGGGGCTTGGCATCACGGGGCCAGCAGGCAGCAGCTGGGCAAATTCCAACAAAAATTCCCTGCTGGAATGGTGCCAGCTGGTTGCCTTTCTCCTGGAGCTGGAGCCCTTCTTCCCAAGGTAGACTTGCACACAGGCAGTTGTGGAGGTCATGCTTTTATGGCCAGTGCTGGATGTCACAGGCCCAGATTTGCTTGCTTCTGTGATGGAAATCTTGCAGTTCAAGTTGGGTGCCTGCACAGTAAAATTCCCATTCTGCAGAGGAACAGGAAAGTCCTGCTGTAGGGACACTCCATCAGGATAAGAAAGATACAGTTCATTAGACTGATTCAATTTAACCAAGTGTCCTTGTCACTAGGGAAGACAAAGAACATTGGAATTATGGTATAAGGTTTTCGAAGTGGTGTTTTTGGGGTTGGGGGAAAGACACAGGTTTTAATAAAGCTGGTGTGCTTTGAGCCTTTTGGAAAGGCAATGTAGGAGACAACTTGAGTGTGAAACTTTTAGGTGTCAGGTCTTAAATATGCCACCTAAAGGGCTTCTACGATTCTAAACCTTAATTGGGCATTTTGCCAATGAATTTGTAGATGCTTAAGTTTTGGTTGTTAAGTCTGTAGGTGAACAAATCCCAGCCCCTGGGTAATATAAAACAGGAATACTTTGTTCCTCCAGTCTCAAGCTTTTCGGTTACTGAATGTAACTGCTCTGTTTAGTTAAGGCTGAAATAGCTAAGTGCTGCAGCATTTAAAATTGACCAAAGCCTCCTTCCCAGGGAGGGCTGGATCTTGCCAGAGCTGTATTACTCTATAGTTTAAAACTGGGTCCTGGAATGAATATTGTGGGGTGAATAATTCCCAGAGGACAGCTGATGCTGTAGTTACAAAGCTCTTACTGATGACCTGCTGGAAGTCAAGGTTGCCATACACAAACTGGCCAGTGCTAGAGGCTGCTGCTACTTCAAAGCCCAGAGCAAGGTGACTGACTGCACCTTTCTCCTAGTGAAAACCAGGACACCCTTTCCCTCAGGGCAGGGAGACCCCAAATCCTCACTAAGTGCAGCAAACAGAGACTTAAAGACAGCAGGGTTCTTCAAAGGAAATGTGTCATGGCTAGTCAGTGCAGTTGTATGAATATGTGAGATTTTATGTATCAATAGCCACCGAAGTGTGGTTATACTAACAGCTGCATGTTCTTTCTAGTTCTCTTTCCTCCAGTGCACAGCAAGGAGTTGTTATTAGGTGTCCAATTTGCATGGAGTCTTACTCAGAGGTAAGGATCCACCCGTTGTTGTCCTGTCTGCTTTGTGGGAGGAGAAAGCCAGAAGGGGGGAGCTGCACAAGTCAGTTGGATGATGTGGGATGCTGTGGGCAGCTGGCTGGAAGCACAGCCCTTGCTGTGAAGCTCCACAAGTCACTTCTTGGTGAATGCAGAGGCAGAAGCCCTTGCCAAGATGGCACTGGCAGATCTGTGGGTCCCTCGTAATTCTAATTCTAGATGCTCAAAATAGAGCCTGATGCCAGTTGAGCAGCAAAATCAAATTCTCTCCTCCCAATAAATGTTGTGGTTTTCTTTCTTCCAGTTTATTCAACGCGGACGACAGCTCGTGGCAACCCTATGTGGCCATGTCTTCTGCAGTAGATGCCTCCCTATTGCTCTTGAGGCTTCTTACATGTGCCCAAACTGCAGAATGGCACTCACACCAGAACTATACCATACCATTTATTTATGAGTGCTAGATGGATCTTGGCCAATAGGCAGCGTAGAAATTTGTTTATGTCTATAGTTCTTCCTCTATATAGTTTCATTTTTGCTGAATTCAATTTAAGTAAAGTTTTGATTGATTTAAATATAGTCTGTCTGCTCTTCTGTCTGCACTGTGCTGGTAGAGATGTTGTTTAACAGGTAGAAATAAGGCTCTTTGTTGGAGCAGTAAGGAGCTCGTTCATCTCCCCGTAGTCATTGACTTGGGGGCAATGTGCTAAAGCCATAATCTTTGCAGTTCTTATGGTCAGTGTGTGTTGTAGAGGGAAAAAGAAACAGGCCTTCCTTTTGGGGCAAGGCCTTGTATTTCTCAAGCCAGATTCTGGTGAATGTTTTGGTGAAAATGTCATGATTTTGGTGCTCTGAATATTGGAAGAACAGCAGGTTGTCCACAGTTTGCGAAGAAAACAGTTTCCTTTGAGAAACTTGTAGGTATCCAGACAGCTTGTTTATGGTCCAAGCTGCTCCATTATGTTGTGGTTAAAGCATTGCATTTATGACTACCAGCTGATGACAGGAGCGCTGCCAGCTTCCCTGAAGCTCTTCACCCTTCTAAAAAGCCTGTAAGCTTAAGGGCAATCACAATAATAGAGATGTGTAGACTGCTGTGTTCAACACTTAGCCTGCAAAACAGAAGACAGAAGTAAGTAGTCAGGTAAAGAAACAAAACAACTGCCATGAGCATCACCATCATTTATCATCATCACCATCACCATTTACATTTCCCACTGCAAAAGCAAATTGTGTCCAGAGAGGATGGAGAGCTAGTATCAGCTCTTAGACTCAGGGTGCTGTCATGGGCTGGCAGCAAGTGGCCCCATCCATCACAGGGAGTTACATGGGATGTGGCCAGTGGCTGCCAATGGCATGTACCTGTCCATGTATTTGGGAGAATACTTGCGCTGAAGGCACGAGCCTTTAACCACCTGCAGGGCTAAGCGAGACCTGCACTTCTCAAGCTCTGGTTTCAGTGCTGGTGAACACTTCCATCTGCCAGCTGGCCATGGTACTTCACAGCTCAAGGGCTGCTGAAATATCCCTGCCTGCACGGGAGCCCTGCAGAAGGGCTTGTCATGCATTTCCCCTTGAAGAATTCTGTTTCATCAGTGGAGATTTCACTTCCTGGGGATGGAAAGCCCAAGGAAAAACAAACCATCCTGGACTTTGCCACCTACCCACCACCACTGCATGTGGTGAGCCCAGGGTTCATTTAAAGGCATTTGCAATCAGAATGCCAAATTTCTTGCTGCTTGAGGAGAAAGAAAGAAAGAAAGAAAGAAAGAAAGAAAGAAAGAAAGAAAGAAAGAAAGAAAGAAAGAAAGAAAGAAAGAAAGAAAGAAAGAAAGAAAGAAAGAAAGAAAGAAAGAAAGAAAGAAAGAAAGAAAGAAAGAAAGAAAGAAAGAAAGAAAGAAGAAAGAAAGAAAGAAAGAAAGAAAGAAAGAAAGAAAGAAAGAAAGAAAGAAAGAAAGAAAGAAAGAAAGAAAAGAAAGAAAGAAAGAAAGAAAGAAAGAAAGAAAGAAAGAAAGAAAGAAAGAAAGAAAGAAAGAAAGAAAGAAAGAAAGAAAGAAAGAAAGAAAGAAAGAAAGAAAGAAAGAAAGAAAGAAAGAAAGAAAGAAAGAAAGAAAGAAAGAAAAAGATGGTGATTTTGTTACACTGATATTTCTAGTCTCTCTGGATTAAAAGATTAAAGTTTGCTGCAAGTTGTCCAGTACAAAAATCACTGCTTCCTTTTGTAAAGCAACTTTTTATCAGGTATTTTTAGGACAGGAATTCTGTAGTTCTCTATTGCAGTTTATGGATTTCATAGGTTGTATATTTGGGAAGCTGTGCTTTTACTTCTTCCAGCAGATCCAAACCACTGCTTTGATTTGCTTGCTTGTTTTACAGTTGCTCCAGAAGTTTTCAGTATTTCTCTAGCAATTTGCTATGTTGTGCTGGAAGCTGCAAATCAGCTTAGTGTCTTCTGCAGTAGATGCCTCCCTATTGCCCTTGAGGCTGCTCACATATGCCCATTCTGCTGGGTGGAACTCAATGCAGCAGTATATTTTCCCATTTATTTATGAGTGCTTCTCAGGACAGACTGAGATGGATCTTGGCCAATAGGCAGCGTAGAGACTTGTTTCTTTACGTATATAGTTCTTCCTCTATATAGTTTCATTTTTGCTGAATTCAATTATAAATAAAGTTCGGATTGATTTAAATATAGTCTGTCTGCTCTTCTGTGCTGGACTGTACTTATTGTAGTTCTTGTGGCCAGTGTGTGTTGTACAGGGAAAAAGAAACACAGCCTGCTTGGGGTGAGAGGGATTCAATTTCTCAGGCCAGACTCCGGTGGAGGCTTTGGTGAAAATGTCATGACTTTATTCCTCAGAAGATGGAAAGAGTAGCAGGTTGTGCACGCAGCCAAAGAAAGCAATGTTCTTTGACAATATCTGGTACATTAACAAACTGCTGCATTTAGTGCTGTAAGGTTTCACTAGAATTAGAATCTGGAGGCTTTTGAAGGAAGGTGTTTTTAAATGTCTGAAGTTGGTTACCATCTTTGAGCTGTTGGCAGTACAACTGTGTTGTAGCTTCCTTCAATCACAGCAGTATAATCCTAAGTTACCCTGAAGAGAAATGCAACTGTCCAGAGATTCAAAAATTGGACATAAGAGAGGAAAGAAAGTTACTTCTGTGATACAAAAGTAATAAAGAAGCACAGGCAGATCTCAGGTAAACAGTGGGAAAGTAGATTCATTGTGACATGAAACAGAAAACTCAGATGACCAAACTGAACTGAGGTCCTCTGTGTATTAAAAGCTGGTCATCTGTGTGGACATGAATCCTTAATTTTGGTTTTTCATTTTTGTCTTTATTGTATTATTTATCTGCTTCCTCAGTCATATTTCAAGATGTCCTAATATTGCCATATTTAGGTAGAGGTAGTAAAATAAACAAGGTTCAATGTACCCAGTAATTTTTATGTGGCTTGGTCTTAATAAAAAAATGAAAACATTAGTATTAGCCTGATAAAGTGGTTTTTTGAATTTCGTTTTTAATGAAACCTACTTGAGTTGTCAAAATTAAACTCAAAGATAATTCTTCAACAGACAGAAATAAAATTATTTAATTACAAGATGGCCATAAATTTTAGACTGATGTTTTTTGGTTGTCATTTTTGCTAGACTTTAAGCTACTTGGTGGATGCAATGACAGTAAGCAGAAATGTCTTACTAAATTATCTAAGTGTCTTTCTAAAAGCTATATGCCTAGCTGACATGTAATGCCACGTATTCTCATGAAAAGGAGCATTTAAGGAAACGATTTATGGTCAAGTAAATTTAAGTAATGAAATGGCACTCAGCTGATTTTAAATTAGGTTTAAACAGATGTTAGTATGGCTCAACACTATCAGCTGAGGCAATTTTCTTTTAAAATTTTGGTATAGGGTTAGGAATTAAAGCATTCTGTGTGTATATATATATAATTTTTAGAAAGTATTGATCTAGAAAAACACTGATTAGCAAAGAGAAACGGAATAGTTAAAGCATTGGTTTCAGTTGTGGTGCGTAGTTGTCAGCAGAAGGAAAAGCACATTTTTCAGCTCATTTCATCATTGATCTGTAGGCATAGGAGAAGTGGGGTTTTTTGAGCTTTGAAGGCCAGACCACAAAGACAGCAAATTTGCATTGTTCATTTCTCATAATCAGTGCTTTTGGATTAATACAAAGTGCTTAAATATTCATCTATTAAATGTATATTTGGAATTGCTTCAGTGTCTTTGCATTTTTACATAAAGTATTAAATCTGCTTTTGGATTTATCAAAAAATGGAAAAGTCATCCCTACCCATTCTTCCACACCCAGCATGTTGTCAATTACCCAAAAGGATGAATTGTAATAACAGAGAAACTTTTGTAGGAAATGAGCCTTCTCATGTAGAGCCGGAGCTGAACATATCCTTGTGCTCTCCAGAGCCCTGGATCAATTGCCACCATTCTCCCCACACCCCAGAGCACCCAACGGGACCAGGGGCAGAGGAGCAGCCCTGTACCTGGCAGGGCTGAGATGGGTTCCCTGCTGCTCTCAGGAGCCGCAGGCCTTCCTTCTGAACACAGGTCCCGTGGCAGAGTGGCTAGAAGGAAAAGTGAATACTAATTCTGCTTCTTCTGCTCTGTCACCTTCCGTAGCGGAGCAGGGCCTCAGGAGGAAGGTGTTATGAACAAAACAAAACAAAACAAAACAAAACAATTAAAACTTTTGGGGAATGTTGTTAACAATGTATGTATAAAAAGGGATGTTGTTGATACAAGTAACAAGTTATAATTGGATACGTAGTTAACAGGGTGTGGTGCAGGGTTGGATGTTGTGGGTACAAAGTAAGGTGATTAGTTATATCAAAACTCAATACTGTGGTGTATACCTAAAAGGGGACTGGAACCAGGGAGGAAATGCCAATCTTTGTGGAGGGGGGGCAGAGAAGCTTCTAGAAGTATAGCATCGTAGAACACAGCCACAGCTTGGATTAAGACTGGAGGAGAGACCAAGCAATAAGAAGTAAGAATCTCAAAATGATTGGCCAAGACGGCGCCAACTTATGGGCTAATCAGCAACAGAAAAAGAAACCTATCACAGCACGGATCCTGAGCACCCCAATAAGGGAAGAAGAGAGAGACTTTAAAAGGCCTGGGGCGTGTGACACCCGGGTCTTTCCTTAGAGCTGGTGTCCTTGGAAATGCCCCTAGGTATACAATTACTACGTTGTTGAAACAGTCTCCGGACTAGCCGGAGGCTTTGGCTTCCAGTTGTTCTGTCTGTAATAACCAGGCTTACTTGTTTTTAATTAACTGTCCTGCTTTTTTTTTGTTACTTTGAAGTTTTCGTTGTAAGCCTGTCCATAAAACCAGGAGCAAAGCAAAACTCCTCAGCCCTGTCGGGAATCTCTGGTAGAGGAGCACTGGACCCCTGAAAATGTCAAGACTTCAGAGACTTGAAATAATGAACTGAATTGTTAAACTTTCAACAGTCTGGGAAAAAAAACCAACAAACTTTGATTTTGTTTTAATGGCTGTTTACTAGGGTTAACGTTCAAACACTCGGATAAGAGTTAAAACAGCAACAGACTAATAAACCAGTAGAAGGAGGGTTAAGGAAGGGTTGAAATTTCTTTCTGACTTGGGGAGGTGTGGTGTGGTGGGGTTTCTTTAGCCACAGAAAGGCTCCAGTGATGCTGGGGTTGCTCAGGCTGAGGGCGTGGGAGGTGCAGCTCTGCCCCACGTGTGGAGCTGTGCCCAGCTGTGCCCAGCTGTGCCCAGCCCAGCAGGATGTGCCTGTGGAGCAGGGCCGGAGGAGCCGTGGGGATGTGTGGGGGCCTGGAGCAGCTGTCCCCTGGCCCGGCTGGGAGAGCCGGGGCTGTCCAGCGTGGGGAGGAGCAGGGAGCGGGGAGGCCTCACTGCGGCCTTGCGGTGCCCAAAGGGGGCAGAGAGCCATGGGGAAGGGGGAGGGTTTTAGACGAGAAGGGGAGATTGGGATCGGGTGTTCGGGAGAGCTGAGGGGGCAGTGAGACATTGGAAGGGACTGCCCAGAGAAGCTGTGGATGCCCTGTCCATGGGCCGCTCCAGGCCGGGCTGGGCCGGGCCCTGAGCGGCCTGACCTGGGGGGCGGCAGCAGCAGCAGGGGATGGCTGAGGTGCTGTCGCTGTCGAGGTAGGATGGGAATGAAGAGACTCTGACCAGAAGGCTGCTGAGAGTAAAACTCCAGTTTCTTCAAAATACACTGCTCTTTTATACAGAGCTTTGTGAGGACCAACTCCATTGGTCCTGAAGTGAAAACAAGCTACACCATTGCTGCAAAGCGCTTGACGCACAGTGCTAGAACTTAACTATAAACAATGTGAAAAACAAGAGACATAAAGAATTATTTACATTCTTCTCCAGCTCTTTCCCAGGCTTCTGCCTGGCTAGAATCTCTCGTTTCTCTCTTTGACTGAATCTGAGACCCACAAGGTGCCTCCATGGCGTTCTGGAACTCCATGGGTGAGCACAGCAGCCATCAGTTACCTGGGCATGGAATGTTGCCACCAGTTGCCAGGGGCACTCCTGGTTCCAAGGTTCTGTTGGCACGGAGTCTGTTGAGCCAGTTGAGGGATTCTCTGCTGCGCAGCAGACGCGGAGCATCCTTCTTCTCCATCCCGCGAGGGAATAAAGAGCGATTTGGTGACTTTTGCAGGCCAAACTCTGGACTGACCGTACAGGTGAGTGCAGACGATTCTTGGAAAGGCTTCTGATGCTGAGGGGCTGGGCTGGGCTGCAGGATGGGCTGCAGGTGGGCTCAAGTGCCAGAGTCATGGACTTTGCCTCTAGCTTTGGACAGGAACTGGAGACTTGGGAACGGGAGTCTTAGGGCATGGGAGTGTTCAAGAAAACTGGCAATCCAAATGGATAATCTCGCCTCTGCTTTTCTAATAGGTTTGGTGAGAAATTTTCTGTCACGCTGAAAAATCTGCAGTGGGCTGCCTAAAGGAACCGAAGGGATTGATCACATCCCTGACATTCCTTTTTTGGAGTTTGTCCCACTTATTTGGTGGTTGCTTTTGATCACAAAACACCATGAGCTCAGTAAGTACTTTGCAAATCTGATTCTTGAAACATTTTCCAGGGTAGGTCTAGAAAGCATTTCAAGAGATTGTAGCAAATGCAGAGGAACAGAAACCTTTAAAAACTTCATGTAACTTGGTGTTCTGGAATTGGGAAGGTTTTGTATTTCTGGGTGTTAGCAGTAATGCAGAAATGCTTACAGTGTGAGCAGCAACCTGCTGGAATTGGGAACTGGTCTCCTCATTTTCAAGCCATTGGGACAGGCTCTTTCTCGGGGAGGTGGCTTATTGGAGATCAGGGGTGCTGTCTTTTCCCTGGTGTAATGTGCTCGGGTGGGAATGGCCCATAGCAGCATTTGGTGTGTATTCCAGCCTTTGCAGGAGTGTCTTCTGTATCCTTGTGTGCTGTCATTGGTGTTGCAAAACCCAAGGGCCATGTTAATATTCGTGGCAGAGAAAATGCTAAGGCTTTGTTCCCTGTCAGCGTCAGCGAAAGCGCCCTGGAGGAGCAGTTGATTCCAGGCCAGCTCGGAAACGGAGCCGGCTGCTGCCCTCCAGCGCAGGTGGAACTTCTCAGACAGAGCCAACAGACCTTGAGGAAAGGGGCACACCTGCTTTTGAGCCTGGTAAGAACAGAAGCGTCTTCTGGAGGGTTGAAGACCATCTGGCCATGTGCTTTTGCCAGTTTCTAGGCCCTTTACTGGGGAGGAAGGGAAGGGAAACCTTGGGATTAAGGAGGCATCCCTAAACAGCAAGCCTTCTGACAACAGTTTTGGTTTGTTACTGAGATCATCATTGCTGCTGCTTGGTATTGCTGCTCTTATTGGCTGCAAGTGGGAGATGAGCTGTGTAGGAAAGGTCCTCCTGTGCTGCTCAAACACCTGAATGTGTGTTCTGATGAGCTGGCAGTCACTGCAGCTGCCACAGTGGAGGGTGGCAGGCTGAGTTTGAGTTGTCCCAAGCTGTATGAAGATAAGGAAACTGTCATTAGCTGTGGCCCATCCTTCAGGGGAATATGTACAGCATGATACTTTAAAATTAGGATCCCCTCTATGATTACAGTTTTGATGGGACTTTTTTTCCACTCTGTGTTAAGCATTCCCCTCTATGAAATGAATCATCTGTTGATGTGAACCTCCTGTAATCTGTTGTCATCCAATAGAACTTGTGAGGAGCTCAGCTGCTCTTCTGCTTGTTTTGCCCCTTCAGAGGGCACGGCCAGCTGTGCTCCCTGTGCACTGTTGAGGGCAAAGCTTGAGTGAAATTTTGGACATATTCCTGAAAAAAAAAGACCTAGAGCACAGTTAATCCAACCTCAGCATGTTCCACACTGGCAGCCCATTTCATTCCTTTGCATTCTCTGATCTGACTCTAATGTTCTCATTTTCATTTGGTGAAGACGTCATAGATCTCACAGGTGAAGACGAAAATGCCATAAATGTCGCAGGGGAAGAAGTCATACAGCTCACATATGAAGATGCCATAGATGTCGCACGTGAAGAAGTCATACAGCTCACATATGAAGACGCCATAGATGTGGACGGTGAAGAAGTCATACAGCTCAGATATGAAGGTGTCATACATCTCCCAGGTGAATCTTCAGAGCCCGAAGTCATCACTATCAGTGACGATGAGTCTTCTATGGTAAGTAGTGAATGGCACACTCCTCTCCATCTTGCATTCAGATTAGTTTCTCTTGAGCTCCTGGGCCTGTCTTCTGGCATCTTACTATCTCTTTGAGTATCACTTGCAGGGAGTGTAAGAATAATCTAAAAGAGCTTGTTGCTTCAGTAATTTAAAGAAAAAGCAAGGGAGAGGACAGGAAGTATTTGACTTCCCAAATAAGAAGTGTTTTTGCTGCAACATCAGTTTAAGGTGCTCTTGTCACTGAGGTGCCAAGTGCAACTGCAGCTGACTGGGGTAGAAACTAGGTGTATTTTTATTACTCCAAGAAGACTTTAAAAATGTCACTTTTTTTTTTTTTTTTCATTTCCCCTGCTGTTTGAAAGAATAACGCTTGATCCAGACTGTGTAGTTTATTCCATCAATTTTGGGGTGTTGCTGCTGCCGTGCAAAGCAGAATATGCAGCAGGCATAACATAAAGGGTACCTCCTGACAGCATTATTCCTGAGCCTTTGCAAAGGAAAGGCCTCAAACTTTTCAACAGAGCCTGCGTCACCCAGCTCCAGTTCCCAGAGATGGTTTGGGTTTGGGGTTCTTTCATTAGCAACTGTTAATCTAACACAAAATATCTTTGGCTAACACAGCGCATTTGCCAGTTTGGGGGTAAGAGAGGGAAAGAAACAGCTCCAGGCCTAAATGCAATTAGGAAACTGAAATGGGGAAGCAGGAAGTACAGTGTTCAGGTGTTTCTAAGTGCATCTATGTCTACCCCATTGCAGGACAGGGAGCAGAGCCAGCAGCAGCTGAATCTTTCCAGAACATCAGATGAGCCACTGGCAAGGGAAGATGAAGAAGAACCAAGAGACATTGATGATGAGTATGTTACAGATTAATTGACTCTCTAAAGTCTAATTTCTGATACATAGCAGGAGATTTTGCCAAGCTTTTGGGTTCTGCTTGATTCTGTGCCAAAACTTCAGAATTGGAATAGAGTGGCCTGATGGAAAGAGAAACAATTTTTAAAAAAACCAAGAAAACAAACCAAAAAAATCCAGTAGAGACCATTCTTCTCTGTGCATGAAGCCATTACATAATGTTTCTTCAGTATGGCTTGAAATGCTTGCAATATGTAAAAGCTCTGGGAATGATTGTATTGTTGGGCTGAGATATTGCTAAATCAAAATAGGGGATGTTTTAAGTACCAACATTTTCTTTAGTGGCAACCCTTGGTGCCCAGGAAATAAATGGCTCCATGTTTAAATGGCTGCATGTTCTTCTAGTTCTGCTCTCTCTAGGGATTGGCTACCATTTGATTTCGATCTTCCATATTGGTCAGATGAGGACTCAGAGGTGAGGATCCACATGTTCTTGTCCTTTATGGTTTGTGGGAGGGAAAGGGACAAAAGAGGAGCTGCACAACTCAGTTGTTTTAGGTGAGTGCCACATGCAGCTGGCCGGAGGCACAGCCCTTGCTGGGAAGCTCCAGCTTGCCCATCCCTCCAAGTCCTTTCTTGATGGTGTCCGTAGTGGGAGAAACCCTTGCCAGGATGGCACTGGCAGATCTGTGTGTTCCTTATAGTTCTATAACATTGAGTGACTGCACATAGTCCAAGTCCAGTTTGCCTGGTGCCAACAGAGCAGCAAACTGGAATTCTTTCCTTCCAATGCCTGTTGTGGTTTCCTTTCTTCAGCAGTGGCTCACCTTATATTGAGTGTTTATGGATATCACATTTGAATTTTCCCTTTTGAGGGAGAAAGAGAGAAAGAAACAGTTCTAGGCCCAAATCCAGTTAGGGACCTGAAACAGAGGAGGAAGGTGTTCAGGTGGTTCCTAATCTGTCTCCATTCTACCCCATTGCAGGACAGGGAGCAGAACCAGCAGTACCCACATGTTTCCAGTGCAGCAGGGAATTCAGCTGATGTACTGGCAAGCAATGATGAAGAGGAACCAAGAGATGTTGAAGGGTATGCATGAGAGAAAGTGTCTCTCTAAACTCTAATTTCTGATATATGGTAAAACTGATTTTTTTCACCAAGCCTTTGGGTTCTGCTTGATTCTGTGCCAAAACTTCAGAATTGGAATAGAGTGGCCTGATGGAAAGAGAAACAATTTTTAAAAAAACCAAGAAAACAAACCAAAAAAATCCAGTAGAGACCATTCTTCTCTGTGCATGAAGCCATTACATAATGTTTCTTCAGTATGGCTTGAAATGCTTGCAATATGTAAAAGCTCTGGGAATGATTGTATTGTTGGGCTGAGATATTGCTAAATCAAAATAGGGGATGTTTTAAGTACCAACATTTTCTTTAGTGGCAACCCTTGGTGCCCAGGAAATAAATGGCTCCATGTTTAAATGGCTGCATGTTCTTCTAGTTCTGCTCTCTCTAGGGATTGGCTACCATTTGATTTCGATCTTCCATATTGGTCAGATGAGGACTCAGAGGTGAGGATCCACATGTTCTTGTCCTTTATGGTTTGTGGGAGGGAAAGGGACAAAAGGGGAGCTGCACAACTCAGTTGTTTTAGATGGGTGCTATGAGCAGCTGGCTGGAAGCACAGCCCTTGCTGGGAAGCTCCAACTTGCCCATCCCTCCAAGTCCCTTCTTGGTGATGTCTATAGAGGGAGAAACCCCTGCCAGGATGACACTGTCAGATCTCTGTGTTCTTTGCAGTTCTAGCATTAAGTAGCAGATTTCACATAGTCCAAGTCCAGTTTGCCTGGATAGAGCAATAGAGTAGCAAACTGGAATTCTTTACACACAAATTTCTGTTGTGGTTTCCATTCTTCAGCAGCTGTTCATCCAACATGTAGTGTTCAGGGCTGGGACTGCAGAAGTTGCCCTTTTTGGGGCTAACAAGCGAAAGAAAAGCTTCTAGCCCAAATCTAATCAGGGAAGTGATACAGGGAAGTAGGATGGAGTTGTTTCGAGCGGTTCCTACTCTGTTTTCATTTTTACCCCACTGCAGTCCAGGGAGCAGAACCAGCAGGACTCACATCTTTCCAGACCAGCAGAGATTTCAGCAGGTCCACTGACAACCCATGATGAAGAGGAACCAGGAGGTAGCGGGTATGTGAGAGTAAAATATCTCTCTAAATTCTAATTTCTGATATATAGTAGGAACAGGTTTTTCTAAGCTTCTGGGTTCTGCTGAAGTCGGTGCAGAAACTTCAGACCTGCAATATAGTGGCCTGTCTGGCAGAGAAGTAAGCAAAAGAATCCAAAAAAATCACATAGCAAGATCCATCTGAAACCTTTCTTTTCTTTTCATAATGTCGTGGTTGAATATTTGTTACAGTGTGGCTTGATATATGCTGAAATACTTGCAGTACATAGCAGCTCGGGGAACAGTTGTGGTGCTGGGCTGGGATTTTGCTTAATCAGAATAGGTATATACATGTTGGTAACTCTCTGTCTGCAGTGAGATTATAGGCTCCATGTTCAAATGGCTGCATGTTCTTTCTGGTTCCCTCTAGTGCATGGCCAGCAGGTCCTGCTGGTCCTCCAATGAGGGAGGGTGACAACTCACAGGTGCAGGACAAGGAGCAGAGCCAGCAGCACCCACCTGGCTCCAGCAACACAGAGAATTCAGCTGAGCTATGGGCAAGTAACCATGAAGAGGAACCAAGAGATAACGATGAGTATGTGACTGATGAAGTGTCTCTCCAAAGTGTATTTTCTGATATTCAGTAGACACAGGTCTTTTTGCCAAACTGCTTGATTCTGTGTGATGGAATCTGATTTGAACATAAGTGGCCTGTCTGGCAGGGAACTAATGGAAAAAAAAAAACCCAACAACAAAGCAAAATCGCAGAGAAACCTTTCTTCTCCATTCAGGAAGTCATTATTGAATGTTTCTTAAATGATGGATTGCAATACACTGTAATGCTTGCCGTACATAAAAGCTCGTGCACTGGTGTGTTTCTGGGCTGGGATGTTGCTAAATCAGAATGAGGGGTTATTTCTGTTTTTGCAATTTGATGTCTTGGTAGATCTCTTTGCACTGTGAAATTGACAGCTGTATATTCTTCTAGTTCTCTTAACTCTGATGAATGGCCAGATCGTTTTGAGAGTCCTCCGACATGGCGGGATGACATTACAGATGTAAGCATGTTGTTCTTATCACATGTTCTTGTCCTTTCTGCTTTGTGGGAGGGGAGGAGACAGAGTGGGAGCTCTGTCTCTGTCTCAGCTGCCACTCTGTGTCCTCAGTTGTCCTAGATGGGAATGCCACATGCAGCTGGCTGGAAGCACAGCCCTTGTTGGGAAGCTCCAACTTGCCCATCCCTCCAAGTCCTTTCTTGGTGCTGTCCATAGAGGGAGAAGCCCTTGCCAGGATGGCACTGGCAGATCTGTGTGTTCCTTATAGTTCTAGCATTGACTGACAGAGTGCAGATACCCGAAGTCCAGTTTGCCTGGTGCCAATAGAGCAGCAAACTTTTTTGCCCCTAATTCCTGTGGTTGTAGTTTCCATTTCTCAGCAGCTGTTCATCTAGCATGAATTGTATAGGGCTAACAAGGGAAAGAAAAGGTTCTAGCCCAAATCCAGTCAGGGAACTGAAACAGGGAGGCAGGACGGAGTGGCTTCAAACAGTTCCTACTCTGTCTCCATTTTTACCCCTCTGCAGGACTGGGAAGAGAGCCAGCCAATTTATTCCTGGTCAGAAGAGAATTTGTTCGAAATACTGTCAAGCAACCTTCAACAGGAACCAAGAGATATTGAATTGTACGTGACAGATAAAGTGTCTCTCCAAAGTGTAATTTCTGATGTATGGTAGACAGAGGTTTTTGCCAAACCTTTGGATTCTACTTAATTCTGTTTGGAGAATTTTGACTTGAAACACATAGGCCTGTCTAGATAAGAAGTATCCAAAAAAAAAAAAAACACCAAACCCCAAAAACAAAACAAAACAAACCCAAAAACAGCCCCAAACTAAAACCAAGTAAAATCCAGGAGAAATATTTCCTCTCTGTCAGGATGACATTATTCAATGTTTCTTACATTATGGATTGCGATATACTGACATGCTTGAAGTACATAAAAGCTCTTGCACTTGATTGTGTTACTGGGCTGGGATGTTACTAAATCAGAACAAGGGGTTATTTTAAATTTCTTCAATTATATGTTTTGTTGGCAAACCTCTGTGCTCTGTGAAATTGACAGCTACATGTTCTTCTGGTTCTGTT
The DNA here is from genome assembly GCF_048771995.1 of Taeniopygia guttata. NCBI lineage: Eukaryota > Metazoa > Chordata > Aves > Passeriformes > Estrildidae > Taeniopygia > Taeniopygia guttata. Next base: position 47,636,812 of record NC_133028.1, on the reverse strand, counting down.
CCCTCTAGTGAACCACCAAGTGGTATTACTAGTCCTCCAAACAGGGAGAATGATAATGCAGAGGTAAGGATCTAAATGTTGTTGTAATTTCTGATTTGTGGAAGGGAAAGCAGCAAGAAGGGAGCTGCACAACTCAGTTGTTTTAGGTGGGATGCCACATGCAGCTGGCTGGAAGCACAGCCCTTGTTGGGAAGCTCCAACTTGCCCATAGGTCCAAGTCCTTCCTTGGTGGTGTCCATAGAGGGAGAAGCCCTTGCCGGGATGGCACTGGCAGCTCTGTGTGTTCCTTATAGTTTTATATAGCATTGAGTGACAGACTGCACTTAGTCCAAGTCCAGTTTATCTGGTGCCAATAGAACAGAAAAATGGAATTCTTTACTCTTCAGTAGTTGTTAATCTAACGGGGAATGTTAAGGTTATCATAGCAGAACTTGCCAGTTTTGGGAGAATGAGGGAAATAAACAGTGCCAGGTCAAATCCAAATAGGGAACAGGAACAGGGGAGGAGGGTGTTCAGGGGGTTCCTCAGCTGCCCCTGTTTGTCCCCTGTTGCAGCAATGAGAGCAGAATCAGCAGCACCCACTTCTTTGCTTTTCGGGGCAGCGGCTCTTTGTGCTACTGCTTTGATGCTCTTAGGCAAACTTAGAGGGTGACAGCCTAGCCTTGCTCCCCTCCTCTGCTGTAACTGCTTTCTGAGCTGGGGTTTGTGTGCAGCACCAGGGGGGCTCACCAAATCTAATTGTATCTTCTTTTCTCTCCCTTCCCATGTGCATCGATGGAAGCTTCTTGAAGGTGAGATGATGTTTTACGGTTGGTAATGGACTTTTATCTAAAATGTGATAGTTAGTTTTGTTGTACTTTCCCAAGAAAGTCGAGCAGCAGGGATTGAAACTGCTTTTAGCAAAAGACAAGGGACAGGGCTAAAGCCTCTGGCCAGTGTCTTAGAGAACGGATGCAATGTGTGTGTGGTGGCCTCTGTCAGTCACAGTGGGAAATCCCTGCAATAAAAGTTGTAGCTGAGTACTTATGCAGAAGGAACTTTAATTTGGTAACACTTTCTGCAGTTTTGATTGATTGGTGATTGATTAGTGTTACATGGGCACTGGAGTTGCAGAGGTCCTTGCTGCCTGCGGTTTCTGAGAGTTAAAAAGCATTTCTTGACCCTTCTGCTGCTACAGAGCAGGCCATTAAGAATGGTTCTCCCTGTGATTTGGTCAATATGTTGTCCACAAAAATTGGATTTGTTACTGGGGTGTGACAGGTAAATAATCATACACTTGAGAGAGACATTGGTTGTTTATTTCAGTGTTTCACCAGTCTGGGTGCTCAGTGGTATTTCACAAATCAGACACACCCACTATCAAAAGAACTTCTATTATTTATAGATTTTAACAAAGAAAGAAATTAGCATTACAAGTGACATGGTTGTCTCCTTAGGTCGTGTTCTGTCTTCTTTTGGTTAAGGATTGTCTTACTTCTCACTTTAATTAGTCCACTCAGTCTCCTTCTTCTTTTGGGCTGGGGAGTTTCTTGAGTCATTGCTCCATGAGTTGGGGGCTGCAATCTCCCCCTGCAGGAATTATTTTCTACCAGTCAGAGCTGCTTTCAGGAGAGTTGGGTTTCTTAGTTTCTTCCTTATCTTGGGAGTTGTGCCAGATGTCCTTTTGGCCCCTCAATTCTGCATTTTTTGTGTCCAATCTCAGTGGGCATCCTTCTCCTCAAGCTTTGTTGACCCTTCCCCAAATCTGAGCTCCTTCAAGCATTTCAAGCCTTGAACCTTTACAAGCCAATTCTACCAAGAAGGAAGTTGTTTTTCTTCCCCAGTTAGAGCTAGTTTGTTAGTTGCTGTCTATTTAATGGAATAAATCTCCCTTCCAGGCGACTTGGCTTGAAAGTATAGAATGCTCAAATATAGCAATACAAAGAGCATACTTCCTTAAGAATTCTTTCACATAGTCTACATTTTGCATAATATATAACTCCATTTTCAAATTGTCTTAATACAGGAGGATGATGATGGCAATTTCTAAGGGGATAGTGCTCCGAGTAATTTTATAGTTTCCAGGGACTTTCCTTGAGAATCTCTTAGGTCACCTTTTTTAGCTGTGTGTAGGCTGAACAGAGCAAATATTTTATGTTGTTTTGTAGCAGAGTAGTCACAATGTCTGGAAGGGTCCAGTCTTAGTATTTGGGAAAGTAGTTTGTTTGAGATTGTTTTAAACCCAGCTGAATAGTGTCCATTTAAAATAGGAACCATTGCTGACTATTTCTATAACTTGTTTCAAAGGTAGCTCCGGGGAGAGAGAGAATAATAGATCTAACTTCTGAAAATTAAATTACAGTGCATGGACAGGAAAGGAGAAATGTTACATCAAACAGCCAGGAACAGGTGGATGGCTCTGGTAATGGAACAGGAGCTAATGATGCCCCTGTGGCTGACTCAGCCCCTGAAGAACAGGGAGCAGAGGAGGAGGACACTCAAAATCCAGAGTATGTATGCCTCATGCCCCACCACACACAGAATTCTGTGCCTTTCTTTCTTTTCTGTGCAGGACTTAATAATAGTGCTATGCCTGATTTCTCTTTGACGCCTTCCCTACTCTACTCATTTCCCTCCTTCTCCCATGTTGCAGGATGATCACATGATACCATTTGAATTTTGGGAGAAAAAAGCAGCCCAAAGCAGATGTGCATCTTTGCACAGAGCCTTAGAGATGAGTGTGGGAGTATGGCAAGGAATGGGGATTGGTCACAGGCCATAGCGCAGTATTGCATTTGCTTTTTCTGACAAGCTGTAGTCGTGATGTTAGATATGGAAATGCTTCCATTGTAATTACTGGGGCTTGGCATCACGGGGCCAGCAGGCAGCAGCTGGGCAAATTCCAACAAAAATTCCCTGCTGGAATGGTGCCAGCTGGTTGCCTTTCTCCTGGAGCTGGAGCCCTTCTTCCCAAGGTAGACTTGCACACAGGCAGTTGTGGAGGTCATGCTTTTATGGCCAGTGCTGGATGTCACAGGCCCTGATTTGCTTGCTTCTGTGATGGAAATCTTGCCGTTCAAGTTGGGTGCCTGCACAGTAAAATTCCCATTCTGCAGAGGAACAGGAAAGTCCTGCTGTAGGGGCACTCCATCAGGATAAGAAAGATACAGTTCATTAGACTGATTCAATTTAACCAAGTGTCCTTGTCACTAGGGAAGACAAAGAACATTGGAATTATGGTATAAGGTTTTCGAAGTGGTGTTTTTGGGGTTGGGGGAAAGACACAGGTTTTAATAAAGCTGGTGTGCTTTGAGCCTTTTGGAAAGGCAATGTAGGAGACAACTTGAGTGTGAAACTTTTAGGTGTCAGGTCTTAAATATGCCACCTAAAGGGCTTCTACGATTCTAAACCTTAATTGGGCATTTTGCCAATGAATTTGTAGATGCTTAAGTTTTGGTTGTTAAGTCTGTAGGTGAACAAATCCCAGCCCCTGGGTAATATAAAACAGGAATACTTTGTTCCTCCAGTCTCAAGCTTTTCGGTTACTGAATGTAACTGCTCTGTTTAGTTAAGGCTGAAATAGCTAAGTGCTGCAGCATTTAAAATTGACCAAAGCCTCCTTCCCAGGGAGGGCTGGATCTTGCCAGAGCTGTATTATTCTATAGTTTAAAACTGGGTCCTGGAATGAATATTGTGGGGTGAATAATTCCCAGAGGACAGCTGATGCTGTAGTTACAAAGCTCTTACTGATGACCTGCTGGAAGTCAAGGTTGCCATACACAAACTGGCCAGTGCTAGAGGCTGCTGCTACTTCAAAGCCCAGAGCAGGGTGACTGACTGCACCTTTCTCCTAGTGAAAACCAGGACACCCTTTCCCTCAGGGCAGGGAGACCCCAAATCCTCACTAAGTGCAGCAAACAGAGACTTAAAGACAGCAGGGTTCTTCAAAGGAAATGTGTCATGGCTAGTCAGTGCAGTTGTATGAATATGTGAGATTTTATGTATCAATAGCCACCGAAGTGTGGTTATACTAACAGCTGCATGTTCTTTCTAGTTCTCTTTCCTCCAGTGCACAGCAAGGAGTTGTTATTAGGTGTCCAATTTGCATGGAGTCTTACTCAGAGGTAAGGATCCACCCGTTGTTGTCCTGTCTGCTTTGTGGGAGGAGAAAGCCAGAAGGGGGGAGCTGCACAAGTCAGTTGGATGATGTGGGATGCTGTGGGCAGCTGGCTGGAAGCACAGCCCTTGCTGTGAAGCTCCACAAGTCACTTCTTGGTGAATGCAGAGGCAGAAGCCCTTGCCAAGATGGCACTGGCAGATCTGTGGGTCCCTCGTAATTCTAATTCTAGATGCTCAAAATAGAGCCTGATGCCAGTTGAGCAGCAAAATCAAATTCTCTCCTCCCAATAAATGTTGTGGTTTTCTTTCTTCCAGTTTATTCAACGCGGACGACAGCTCGTGGCAACCCTATGTGGCCATGTCTTCTGCAGTAGATGCCTCCCTATTGCTCTTGAGGCTTCTTACATGTGCCCAAACTGCAGAATGGCACTCACACCAGAACTATACCATACCATTTATTTATGAGTGCTAGATGGATCTTGGCCAATAGGCAGCGTAGAAATTTGTTTATGTCTATAGTTCTTCCTCTATATAGTTTCATTTTTGCTGAATTCAATTTAAGTAAAGTTTTGATTGATTTAAATATAGTCTGTCTGCTCTTCTGTCTGCACTGTGCTGGTAGAGATGTTGTTTAACAGGTAGAAATAAGGCTCTTTGTTGGAGCAGTAAGGAGCTCGTTCATCTCCCCGTAGTCATTGACTTGGGGGCAATGTGCTAAAGCCATAATCTTTGCAGTTCTTATGGTCAGTGTGTGTTGTAGAGGGAAAAAGAAACAGGCCTTCCTTTTGGGGCAAGGCCTTGTATTTCTCAAGCCAGATTCTGGTGAATGTTTTGGTGAAAATGTCATGATTTTGGTGCTCTGAATATTGGAAGAACAGCAGGTTGTCCACAGTTTGCGAAGAAAACAGTTTCCTTTGAGAAACTTGTAGGTATCCAGACAGCTTGTTTATGGTCCAAGCTGCTCCATTATGTTGTGGTTAAAGCATTGCATTTATGACTACCAGCTGATGACAGGAGCGCTGCCAGCTTCCCTGAAGCTCTTCACCCTTCTAAAAAGCCTGTAAGCTTAAGGGCAATCACAATAATAGAGATGTGTAGACTGCTGTGTTCAACACTTAGCCTGCAAAACAGAAGACAGAAGTAAGTAGTCAGGTAAAGAAACAAAACAACTGCCACGAGCATCACCATCATTTATCATCATCACCATCACCATTTACATTTCCCACTGCAAAAGCAAATTGTGTCCAGAGAGGATGGAGAGCTAGTATCAGCTCTTAGACTCAGGGTGCTGTCATGGGCTGGCAGCAAGTGGCCCCATCCATCACAGGGAGTTACATGGGATGTGGCCAGTGGCTGCCAATGGCATGTACCTGTCCATGTATTTGGGAGAATACTTGCGCTGAAGGCACGAGCCTTTAACCACCTGCAGGGCTAAGCGAGACCTGCACTTCTCAAGCTCTGGTTTCAGTGCTGGTGAACACTTCCATCTGCCAGCTGGCCATGGTACTTCACAGCTCAAGGGCTGCTGAAATATCCCTGCCTGCACGGGAGCCCTGCAGAAGGGCTTGTCATGCATTTCCCCTTGAAGAATTCTGTTTCATCAGTGGAGTTTTCACTTCCTGGGGATGGAAAGCCCAAGGAAAAACAAACCATCCTGGACTTTGCCACCTACCCACCACCACTGCATGTGGTGAGCCCAGGGTTCATTTAAAGGCATTTGCAATCAGAATGCCAAATTTCTTGCTGCTTGAGGAGAAAGAAAGAAAGAAAGAAAGAAAGAAAGAAAGAAAGAAAGAAAGAAAGAAAGAAAGAAAGAAAGAAAGAAAGAAAGAAAGAAAGAAAGAAAGAAAGAAAGAAAGAAAGAAAGAAAGAAAGAAAGAAAAGAAAGAAAGAAAGAAAGAAAGAAAAGAAAGAAAGAAAGAAAGAAAGAAAGAAAGAAAGAAAGAAAGAAAGAAAGAAAGAAAGAAAGAAAGAAAGAAAGAAAGAAAGAAAGAAAGAAAGAAAGAAAGAAAGAAAGAAAGAAAGAAAGAAAGAAAGAAAGAAAGAAAAAGATGGTGATTTTGTTACACTGATATTTCTAGTCTCTCTGGATTAAAAGATTAAAGTTTGCTGCAAGTTGTCCAGTACAAAAATCACTGCTTCCTTTTGTAAAGCAACTTTTTATCAGGTATTTTTAGGACAGGAATTCTGTAGTTCTCTATTGCAGTTTATGGATTTCATAGGTTGTATATTTGGGAAGCTGTGCTTTTACTTCTTCCAGCAGATCCAAACCACTGCTTTGATTTGCTTGCTTGTTTTACAGTTGCTCCAGAAGTTTTCAGTATTTCTCTAGCAATTTGCTATGTTGTGCTGGAAGCTGCAAATCAGCTTAGTGTCTTCTGCAGTAGATGCCTCCCTATTGCCCTTGAGGCTGCTCACATATGCCCATTCTGCTGGGTGGAACTCAATGCAGCAGTATATTTTCCCATTTATTTATGAGTGCTTCTCAGGACAGACTGAGATGGATCTTGGCCAATAGGCAGCGTAGAGACTTGTTTCTTTACGTATATAGTTCTTCCTCTATATAGTTTCATTTTTGCTGAATTCAATTATAAATAAAGTTCGGATTGATTTAAATATAGTCTGTCTGCTCTTCTGTGCTGGACTGTACTTATTGTAGTTCTTGTGGCCAGTGTGTGTTGTACAGGGAAAAAGAAACACAGCCTGCTTGGGGTGAGAGGGATTCAATTTCTCAGGCCAGACTCCGGTGGAGGCTTTGGTGAAAATGTCATGACTTTATTCCTCAGAAGATGGAAAGAGTAGCAGGTTGTGCACGCAGCCAAAGAAAGCAATGTTCTTTGACAATATCTGGTACATTAACAAACTGCTGCATTTAGTGCTGTAAGGTTTCACTAGAATTAGAATCTGGAGGCTTTTGAAGGAAGGTGTTTTTAAATGTCTGAAGTTGGTTACCATCTTTGAGCTGTTGGCAGTACAACTGTGTTGTAGCTTCCTTCAATCACAGCAGTATAATCCTAAGTTACCCTGAAGAGAAATGCAACTGTCCAGAGATTCAAAAATTGGACATAAGAGAGGAAAGAAAGTTACTTCTGTGATACAAAAGTAATAAAGAAGCACAGGCAGATCTCAGGTAAACAGTGGGAAAGTAGATTCATTGTGACATGAAACAGAAAACTCAGATGACCAAACTGAACTGAGGTCCTCTGTGTATTAAAAGCTGGTCATCTGTGTGGACATGAATCCTTAATTTTGGTTTTTCATTTTTGTCTTTATTGTATTATTTATCTGCTTCCTCAGTCATATTTCAAGATGTCCTAATATTGCCATATTTAGGTAGAGGTAGTAAAATAAACAAGGTTCAATGTACCCAGTAATTTTTATGTGGCTTGGTCTTAATAAAAAAATGAAAACATTAGTATTAGCCTGATAAAGTGGTTTTTTGAATTTCGTTTTTAATGAAACCTACTTGAGTTGTCAAAATTAAACTCAAAGATAATTCTTCAACAGACAGAAATAAAATTATTTAATTACAAGATGGCCATAAATTTTAGACTGATGTTTTTTGGTTGTCATTTTTGCTAGACTTTAAGCTACTTGGTGGATGCAATGACAGTAAGCAGAAATGTCTTACTAAATTATCTAAGTGTCTTTCTAAAAGCTATATGCCTAGCTGACATGTAATGCCACGTATTCTCATGAAAAGGAGCATTTAAGGAAACGATTTATGGTCAAGTAAATTTAAGTAATGAAATGGCACTCAGCTGATTTTAAATTAGGTTTAAACAGATGTTAGTATGGCTCAACACTATCAGCTGAGGCAATTTTCTTTTAAAATTTTGGTATAGGGTTAGGAATTAAAGCATTCTGTGTGTATATATATATAATTTTTAGAAAGTATTGATCTAGAAAAACACTGATTAGCAAAGAGAAACGGAATAGTTAAAGCATTGGTTTCAGTTGTGGTGCGTAGTTGTCAGCAGAAGGAAAAGCACATTTTTCAGCTCATTTCATCATTGATCTGTAGGCATAGGAGAAGTGGGGTTTTTTGAGCTTTGAAGGCCAGACCACAAAGACAGCAAATTTGCATTGTTCATTTCTCATAATCAGTGCTTTTGGATTAATACAAAGTGCTTAAATATTCATCTATTAAATGTATATTTGGAATTGCTTCAGTGTCTTTGCATTTTTACATAAAGTATTAAATCTGCTTTTGGATTTATCAAAAAATGGAAAAGTCATCCCTACCCATTCTTCCACACCCAGCATGTTGTCAATTACCCAAAAGGATGAATTGTAATAACAGAGAAACTTTTGTAGGAAATGAGCCTTCTCATGTAGAGCCGGAGCTGAACATATCCTTGTGCTCTCCAGAGCCCTGGATCAATTGCCACCATTCTCCCCACACCCCAGAGCACCCAACGGGACCAGGGGCAGAGGAGCAGCCCTGTACCTGGCAGGGCTGAGATGGGTTCCCTGCTGCTCTCAGGAGCCGCAGGCCTTCCTTCTGAACACAGGTCCCGTGGCAGAGTGGCTAGAAGGAAAAGTGAATACTAATTCTGCTCCTTATTCTCTGTCACCTTCCGTAGTGGAGCAGGGCCTCAGGAGGAAGGTGTTATGAACAAAACAAAACAAAACAAAACAAAACAATTAAAACTTTTGGGGAATGTTGTTAACAATGTATGTATAAAAAGGGATGTTGTTGATACAAGTAACAAGTTATAATTGGATACGTAGTTAACAGGGTGTGGTGCAGGGTTGGATGTTGTGGGTACAAAGTAAGGTGATTAGTTATATCAAAACTCAATACTGTGGTGTATACCTAAAAGGGGACTGGAACCAGGGAGGAAATGCCAATCTTTGTGGAGGGGGGGCAGAGAAGCTTCTAGAAGTATAGCATCGTAGAACACAGCCACAGCTTGGATTAAGACTGGAGGAGAGACCAAGCAATAAGAAGTAAGAATCTCAAAATGATTGGCCAAGACGGCGCCAACTTATGGGCTAATCAGCAACAGAAAAAGAAACCTATCACAGCACGGATCCTGAGCACCCCAATAAGGGAAGAAGAGAGAGACTTTAAAAGGCCTGGGGCGTGTGACACCCGGGTCTTTCCTTAGAGCTGGTGTCCTTGGAAATGCCCCTAGGTATACAATTACTACGTTGTTGAAACAGTCTCCGGACTAGCCGGAGGCTTTGGCTTCCAGTTGTTCTGTCTGTAATAACCAGGCTTACTTGTTTTTAATTAACTGTCCTGCTTTTTTTTTGTTACTTTGAAGTTTTCGTTGTAAGCCTGTCCATAAAACCAGGAGCAAAGCAAAACTCCTCAGCCCTGTCGGGAATCTCTGGTAGAGGAGCACTGGACCCCTGAAAATGTCAAGACTTCAGAGACTTGAAATAATGAACTGAATTGTTAAACTTTCAACAGTCTGGGAAAAAAAACCAACAAACTTTGATTTTGTTTTAATGGCTGTTTACTAGGGTTAACGTTCAAACACTCGGATAAGAGTTAAAACAGCAACAGACTAATAAACCAGTAGAAGGAGGGTTAAGGAAGGGTTGAAATTTCTTTCTGACTTGGGGAGGTGTGGTGTGGTGGGGTTTCTTTAGCCACAGAAAGGCTCCAGTGATGCTGGGGTTGCTCAGGCTGAGGGCGTGGGAGGTGCAGCTCTGCCCCACGTGTGGAGCTGTGCCCAGCTGTGCCCAGCTGTGCCCAGCCCAGCAGGATGTGCCTGTGGAGCAGGGCCGGAGGAGCCGTGGGGATGTGTGGGGGCCTGGAGCAGCTGTCCCCTGGCCCGGCTGGGAGAGCCGGGGCTGTCCAGCGTGGGGAGGAGCAGGGAGCGGGGAGGCCTCACTGCGGCCTTGCGGTGCCCAAAGGGGGCAGAGAGCCATGGGGAAGGGGGAGGGTTTTAGACGAGAAGGGGAGATTGGGATCGGGTGTTCGGGAGAGCTGAGGGGGCAGTGAGACATTGGAAGGGACTGCCCAGAGAAGCTGTGGATGCCCTGTCCATGGGCCGCTCCAGGCCGGGCTGGGCCGGGCCCTGAGCGGCCTGACCTGGGGGGCGGCAGCAGCAGCAGGGGATGGCTGAGGTGCTGTCGCTGTCGAGGTAGGATGGGAATGAAGAGACTCTGACCAGAAGGCTGCTGAGAGTAAAACTCCAGTTTCTTCAAAATACACTGCTCTTTTATACAGAGCTTTGTGAGGACCAACTCCATTGGTCCTGAAGTGAAAACAAGCTACACCATTGCTGCAAAGCGCTTGACGCACAGTGCTAGAACTTAACTATAAACAATGTGAAAAACAAGAGAGATAAAGAATTATTTACATTCTTCTCCAGCTCTTTCCCAGGCTTCTGCCTGGCTAGAATCTCTCGTTTCTCTCTTTGACTGAATCTGAGACCCACAAGGTGCCTCCATGGCGTTCTGGAACTCCATGGGTGAGCACAGCAGCCATCAGTTACCTGGGCATGGAATGTTGCCACCGGTTGCCAGGGGCACTCCTGGTTCCAAGGTTCTGTTGGCACGGAGTCTGTTGAGCCAGTTGAGGGATTCTCTGCTGCGCAGCAGACGCGGAGCATCCTTCTTCTCCATCCCGCGAGGGAATAAAGAGCGATTTGGTGACTTTTGCAGGCCAAACTCTGGACTGACCGTACAGGTGAGTGCAGACGATTCTTGGAAAGGCTTCTGATGCTGAGGGGCTGGGCTGGGCTGCAGGATGGGCTGCAGGTGGGCTCAAGTGCCAGAGTCATGGACTTTGCCTCTAGCTTTGGACAGGAACTGGAGACTTGGGAACGGGAGTCTTAGGGCATGGGAGTGTTCAAGAAAACTGGCAATCCAAATGGATAATCTCGCCTCTGCTTTTCTAATAGGTTTGGTGAGAAATTTTCTGTCACGCTGAAAAATCTGCAGTGGGCTGCCTAAAGGAACCAAAGGGATTGATCACATCCCTGACATTCCTTTTTTGGAGTTTGTCCCACTTATTTGGTGGTTGCTTTTGATCACAAAACACCATGAGCTCAGTAAGTACTTTGCAAATCTGATTCTTGAAACATTTTCCAGGGTAGGTCTAGAAAGCATTTCAAGAGATTGTAGCAAATGCAGAGGAACAGAAACCTTTAAAAACTTCATGTAACTTGGTGTTCTGGAATTGGGAAGGTTTTGTATTTCTGGGTGTTAGCAGTAATGCAGAAATGCTTACAGTGTGAGCAGCAACCTGCTGGAATTGGGAACTGGTCTCCTCATTTTCAAGCCATTGGGACAGGCTCTTTCTCGGGGAGGTGGCTTATTGGAGATCAGGGGTGCTGTCTTTTCCCTGGTGTAATGTGCTCGGGTGGGAATGGCCCATAGCAGCATTTGGTGTGTATTCCAGCCTTTGCAGGAGTGTCTTCTGTATCCTTGTGTGCTGTCATTGGTGTTGCAAAACCCAAGGGCCATGTTAATATTCGTGGCAGAGAAAATGCTAAGGCTTTGTTCCCTGTCAGCGTCAGCGAAAGCGCCCTGGAGGAGCAGTTGATTCCAGGCCAGCTCAGAAACGGAGCCGGCTGCTGCCCTCCAGCGCAGGTGGAACTTCTCAGACAGAGCCAACAGACCTTGAGGAAAGGGGCACACCTGCTTTTGAGCCTGGTAAGAACAGAAGCGTCTTCTGGAGGGTTGAAGACCATCTGGCCATGTGCTTTTGCCAGTTTCTAGGCCCTTTACTGGGGAGGAAGGGAAGGGAAACCTTGGGATTAAGGAGGCATCCCTAAACAGCAAGCCTTCTGACAACAGTTTTGGTTTGTTACTGAGATCATCATTGCTGCTGCTTGGTATTGCTGCTCTTATTGGCTGCAAGTGGGAGATGAGCTGTGTAGGAAAGGTCCTCCTGTGCTGCTCAAACACCTGAATGTGTGTTCTGATGAGCTGGCAGTCACTGCAGCTGCCACAGTGGAGGGTGGCAGGCTGAGTTTGAGTTGTCCCAAGCTGTATGAAGATAAGGAAACTGTCATTAGCTGTGGCCCATCCTTCAGGGGAATATGTACAGCATGATACTTTAAAATTAGGATCCCCTCTATGATTACAGTTTTGATGGGACTTTATTTCCACTCTGTGTTAAGCATTCCCCTCTATGAAATGAATCATCTGTTGATGTGAACCTCCTGTAATCTGTTGTCATCCAATAGAACTTGTGAGGAGCTCAGCTGCTCTTCTGCTTGTTTTGCCCCTTCAGAGGGCACGGCCAGCTGTGCTCCCTGTGCACTGTTGAGGGCAAAGCTTGAGTGAAATTTTGGACATATTCCTGAAAAAAAAAGACCTAGAGCACAGTTAATCCAACCTCAGCATGTTCCACACTGGCAGCCCATTTCATTCCTTTGCATTCTCTGATCTGACTCTAATGTTCTCATTTTCATTTGGTGAAGACGTCATAGATCTCACAGGTGAAGACGAAAATGCCATAAATGTCGCAGGGGAAGAAGTCATACAGCTCACATATGAAGATGCCATAGATGTCGCACGTGAAGAAGTCATACAGCTCACATATGAAGACGCCATAGATGTGGACGGTGAAGAAGTCATACAGCTCAGATATGAAGGTGTCATACATCTCCCAGGTGAATCTTCAGAGCCTGAAGTCATCACTATCAGTGACGATGAGTCTTCTATGGTAAGTAGTGAATGGCACACTCCTCTCCATCTTGCATTCAGATTAGTTTCTCTTGAGCTCCTGGGCCTGTCTTCTGGCATCTTACTATCTCTTTGAGTATCACTTGCAGGGAGTGTAAGAATAATCTAAAAGAGCTTGTTGCTTCAGTAATTTAAAGAAAAAGCAAGGGAGAGGACAGGAAGTATTTGACTTCCCAAATAAGAAGTGTTTTTGCTGCAACATCAGTTTAAGGTGCTCTTGTCACTGAGGTGCCAAGTGCAACTGCAGCTGACTGGGGTAGAAACTAGGTGTATTTTTATTACTCCAAGAAGACTTTAAAAATGTCACTTTTTTTTTCTTTTCATTTCCCCTGCTGTTTGAAAGAATAACGCTTGATCCAGACTGTGTAGTTTATTCCATCAATTTTGGGGTGTTGCTGCTGCCGTGCAAAGCAGAATATGCAGCAGGCATAACATAAAGGGTACCTCCTGACAGCATTATTCCTGAGCCTTTGCAAAGGAAAGGCCTCAAACTTTTCAACAGAGCCTGCGTCACCCAGCTCCAGTTCCCAGAGATGGTTTGGGTTTGGGGTTCTTTCATTAGCAACTGTTAATCTAACACAAAATATCTTTGGCTAACACAGTGCATTTGCCAGTTTGGGGGTAAGAGAGGGAAAGAAACAGCTCCAGGCCTAAATGCAATTAGGAAACTGAAATGGGGAAGCAGGAAGTACAGTGTTCAGGTGTTTCTAAGGGCATCTATGTCTACCCCATTGCAGGACAGGGAGCAGAGCCAGCAGCAGCTGAATCTTTCCAGAACATCAGATGAGCCACTGGCAAGGGAAGATGAAGAAGAACCAAGAGACATTGATGATGAGTATGTTACAGATTAATTGACTCTCTAAAGTCTAATTTCTGATACATAGCAGGAGATTTTGCCAAGCTTTTGGGTTCTGCTTGATTCTGTGCCAAAACTTCAGAATTGGAATAGAGTGGCCTGATGGAAAGAGAAACAATTTTTAAAAAAACCAAGAAAACAAACCAAAAAAATCCAGTAGAGACCATTCTTCTCTGTGCATGAAGCCATTACATAATGTTTCTTCAGTATGGCTTGAAATGCTTGCAATATGTAAAAGCTCTGGGAATGATTGTATTGTTGGGCTGAGATATTGCTAAATCAAAATAGGGGATGTTTTAAGTACCAACATTTTCTTTAGTGGCAACCCTTGGTGCCCAGGAAATAAATGGCTCCATGTTTAAATGGCTGCATGTTCTTCTAGTTCTGCTCTCTCTAGGGATTGGCTACCATTTGATTTCGATCTTCCATATTGGTCAGATGAGGACTCAGAGGTGAGGATCCACATGTTCTTGTCCTTTATGGTTTGTGGGAGGGAAAGGGACAAAAGAGGAGCTGCACAACTCAGTTGTTTTAGGTGAGTGCCACATGCAGCTGGCCGGAGGCACAGCCCTTGCTGGGAAGCTCCAGCTTGCCCATCCCTCCAAGTCCTTTCTTGATGGTGTCCGTAGTGGGAGAAACCCTTGCCAGGATGGCACTGGCAGATCTGTGTGTTCCTTATAGTTCTATAACATTGAGTGACTGCACATAGTCCAAGTCCAGTTTGCCTGGTGCCAACAGAGCAGCAAACTGGAATTCTTTCCTTCCAATGCCTGTTGTGGTTTCCTTTCTTCAGCAGTGGCTCACCTTATATTGAGTGTTTATGGATATCACATTTGAATTTTCCCTTTTGAGGGAGAAAGAGAGAAAGAAACAGTTCTAGGCCCAAATCCAGTTAGGGACCTGAAACAGAGGAGGAAGGTGTTCAGGTGGTTCCTAATCTGTCTCCATTCTACCCCATTGCAGGACAGGGAGCAGAACCAGCAGTACCCACATGTTTCCAGTGCAGCAGGGAATTCAGCTGATGTACTGGCAAGCAATGATGAAGAGGAACCAAGAGATGTTGAAGGGTATGCATGAGAGAAAGTGTCTCTCTAAACTCTAATTTCTGATATATGGTAAAACTGATTTTTTTCACCAAGCCTTTGGGTTCTGCTTGATTCTGTGCCAAAACTTCAGAATTGGAATAGAGTGGCCTGATGGAAAGAGAAACAATTTTTAAAAAAACCAAGAAAACAAACCAAAAAAATCCAGTAGAGACCATTCTTCTCTGTGCATGAAGCCATTACATAATGTTTCTTCAGTATGGCTTGAAATGCTTGCAATATGTAAAAGCTCTGGGAATGATTGTATTGTTGGGCTGAGATATTGCTAAATCAAAATAGGGGATGTTTTAAGTACCAACATTTTCTTTAGTGGCAACCCTTGGTGCCCAGGAAATAAATGGCTCCATGTTTAAATGGCTGCATGTTCTTCTAGTTCTGCTCTCTCTAGGGATTGGCTACCATTTGATTTCGATCTTCCATATTGGTCAGATGAGGACTCAGAGGTGAGGATCCACATGTTCTTGTCCTTTATGGTTTGTGGGAGGGAAAGGGACAAAAGAGGAGCTGCACAACTCAGTTGTTTTAGGTGAGTGCCACATGCAGCTGGCCGGAGGCACAGCCCTTGCTGGGAAGCTCCAGCTTGCCCATCCCTCCAAGTCCTTTCTTGATGGTGTCCGTAGTGGGAGAAACCCTTGCCAGGATGGCACTGGCAGATCTGTGTGTTCCTTATAGTTCTATAACATTGAGTGACTGCACATAGTCCAAGTCCAGTTTGCCTGGTGCCAACAGAGCAGCAAACTGGAATTCTTTCCTTCCAATGCCTGTTGTGGTTTCCTTTCTTCAGCAGTGGCTCACCTTATATTGAGTGTTTATGGATATCACATTTGAATTTTCCCTTTTGAGGGAGAAAGAGAGAAAGAAACAGTTCTAGGCCCAAATCCAGTTAGGGACCTGAAACAGAGGAGGAAGGTGTTCAGGTGGTTCCTAATCTGTCTCCATTCTACCCCATTGCAGGACAGGGAGCAGAACCAGCAGTACCCACATGTTTCCAGTGCAGCAGGGAATTCAGCTGATGTACTGGCAAGCAATGATGAAGAGGAACCAAGAGATGTTGAAGGGTATGCATGAGAGAAAGTGTCTCTCTAAACTCTAATTTCTGATATATGGTAAAACTGATTTTTTTCACCAAGCCTTTGGGTTCTGCTTGATTCTGTGCCAAAACTTCAGAATTGGAATAGAGTGGCCTGATGGAAAGAGAAACAATTTTTAAAAAAACCAAGAAAACAAACCAAAAAAATCCAGTAGAGACCATTCTTCTCTGTGCATGAAGCCATTACATAATGTTTCTTCAGTATGGCTTGAAATGCTTGCAATATGTAAAAGCTCTGGGAATGATTGTATTGTTGGGCTGAGATATTGCTAAATCAAAATAGGGGATGTTTTAAGTACCAACATTTTCTTTAGTGGCAACCCTTGGTGCCCAGGAAATAAATGGCTCCATGTTTAAATGGCTGCATGTTCTTCTAGTTCTGCTCTCTCTAGGGATTGGCTACCATTTGATTTCGATCTTCCATATTGGTCAGATGAGGACTCAGAGGTGAGGATCCACATGTTCTTGTCCTTTATGGTTTGTGGGAGGGAAAGGGACAAAAGGGGAGCTGCACAACTCAGTTGTTTTAGATGGGTGCTATGAGCAGCTGGCTGGAAGCACAGCCCTTGCTGGGAAGCTCCAACTTGCCCATCCCTCCAAGTCCCTTCTTGGTGATGTCTATAGAGGGAGAAACCCCTGCCAGGATGACACTGTCAGATCTCTGTGTTCTTTGCAGTTCTAGCATTAAGTAGCAGATTTCACATAGTCCAAGTCCAGTTTGCCTGGATAGAGCAATAGAGTAGCAAACTGGAATTCTTTACACACAAATTTCTGTTGTGGTTTCCATTCTTCAGCAGCTGTTCATCCAACATGTAGTGTTCAGGGCTGGGACTGCAGAAGTTGCCCTTTTTGGGGCTAACAAGCGAAAGAAAAGCTTCTAGCCCAAATCTAATCAGGGAAGTGATACAGGGAAGTAGGATGGAGTTGTTTCGAGCGGTTCCTACTCTGTTTTCATTTTTACCCCACTGCAGTCCAGGGAGCAGAACCAGCAGGACTCACATCTTTCCAGACCAGCAGAGATTTCAGCAGGTCCACTGACAACCCATGATGAAGAGGAACCAGGAGGTAGCGGGTATGTGAGAGTAAAATATCTCTCTAAATTCTAATTTCTGATATATAGTAGGAACAGGTTTTTCTAAGCTTCTGGGTTCTGCTGAAGTCGGTGCAGAAACTTCAGACCTGCAATATAGTGGCCTGTCTGGCAGAGAAGTAAGCAAAAGAATCCAAAAAAATCACATAGCAAGATCCATCTGAAACCTTTCTTTTCTTTTCATAATGTCGTGGTTGAATATTTGTTACAGTGTGGCTTGATATATGCTGAAATACTTGCAGTACATAGCAGCTCGGGGAACAGTTGTGGTGCTGGGCTGGGATTTTGCTTAATCAGAATAGGTATATACATGTTGGTAACTCTCTGTCTGCAGTGAGATTATAGGCTCCATGTTCAAATGGCTGCATGTTCTTTCTGGTTCCCTCTAGTGCATGGCCAGCAGGTCCTGCTGGTCCTCCAATGAGGGAGGGTGACAACTCACAGGTGCAGGACAAGGAGCAGAGCCAGCAGCACCCACCTGGCTCCAGCAACACAGAGAATTCAGCTGAGCTATGGGCAAGTAACCATGAAGAGGAACCAAGAGATAACGATGAGTATGTGACTGATGAAGTGTCTCTCCAAAGTGTATTTTCTGATATTCAGTAGACACAGGTCTTTTTGCCAAACTGCTTGATTCTGTGTGATGGAATCTGATTTGAACATAAGTGGCCTGTCTGGCAGGGAACTAATGGAAAAAAAAAAACCCAACAACAAAGCAAAATCGCAGAGAAACCTTTCTTCTCCATTCAGGAAGTCATTATTGAATGTTTCTTAAATGATGGATTGCAATACACTGTAATGCTTGCCGTACATAAAAGCTCGTGCACTGGTGTGTTTCTGGGCTGGGATGTTGCTAAATCAGAATGAGGGGTTATTTCTGTTTTTGCAATTTGATGTCTTGGTAGATCTCTTTGCACTGTGAAATTGACAGCTGTATATTCTTCTAGTTCTCTTAACTCTGATGAATGGCCAGATCGTTTTGAGAGTCCTCCGACATGGCGGGATGACATTACAGATGTAAGCATGTTGTTCTTATCACATGTTCTTGTCCTTTCTGCTTTGTGGGAGGGGAGGAGACAGAGTGGGAGCTCTGTCTCTGTCTCAGCTGCCACTCTGTGTCCTCAGTTGTCCTAGATGGGAATGCCACATGCAGCTGGCTGGAAGCACAGCCCTTGTTGGGAAGCTCCAACTTGCCCATCCCTCCAAGTCCTTTCTTGGTGCTGTCCATAGAGGGAGAAGCCCTTGCCAGGTCGGCACTGGCAGATCTGTGTGTTCCTTATAGTTCTAGCATTGACTGACAGAGTGCAGATACCCGAAGTCCAGTTTGCCTGGTGCCAATAGAGCAGCAAACTTTTTTGCCCCTAATTCCTGTGGTTGTAGTTTCCATTTCTCAGCAGCTGTTCATCTAGCATGAATTGTATAGGGCTAACAAGGGAAAGAAAAGGTTCTAGCCCAAATCCAGTCAGGGAACTGAAACAGGGAGGCAGGACGGAGTGGCTTCAAACAGTTCCTACTCTGTCTCCATTTTTACCCCTCTGCAGGACTGGGAAGAGAGCCAGCCAATTTATTCCTGGTCAGAAGAGAATTTGTTCGAAATACTGTCAAGCAACCTTCAACAGGAACCAAGAGATATTGAATTGTACGTGACAGATAAAGTGTCTCTCCAAAGTGTAATTTCTGATGTATGGTAGACAGAGGTTTTTGCCAAACTTTTGGATTCTACTTAATTCAGTTTGGAGAATTTTGACTTGAAACACATAGGCCTGTCTAGATAAGAAGTATCCAAAAAAAAAAAAAAACACCAAACCCCAAAAACAAAACAAAACAAACCCAAAAACAGCCCCAAACTAAAACCAAGTAAAATCCAGGAGAAATATTTCCTCTCTGTCAGGATGACATTATTCAATGTTTCTTACATTATGGATTGCGATATACTGACATGCTTGAAGTACATAAAAGCTCTTGCACTTGATTGTGTTACTGGGCTGGGATGTTACTAAATCAGAACAAGGGGTTATTTTAAATTTCTTCAATTATATGTTTTGTTGGCAAACCTCTGTGCTCTGTGAAATTGACAGCTACATGTTCTTCTGGTTCTGTTCCCTCTAGTGAACCACCAAGTGGTATTACTAGTCCTCCAAACAGGGAGAATGATAATGCAGAGGTAAGGATCTAAATGTTGTTGTAATTTCTGATTTGTGGAAGGGAAAGCAGCAAGAAGGGAGCTGCACAACTCAGTTGTTTTAGGTGGGATGCCACATGCAGCTGGCTGGAAGCACAGCCCTTGTTGGGAAGCTCCAACTTGCCCATAGGTCCAAGTCCTTCCTTGGTGGTGTCCATAGAGGGAGAAGCCCTTGCCGGGATGGCACTGGCAGCTCTGTGTGTTCCTTATAGTTTTATATAGCATTGAGTGACAGACTGCACTTAGTCCAAGTCCAGTTTATCTGGTGCCAATAGAACAGAAAAATGGAATTCTTTACTCTTCAGTAGTTGTTAATCTAACGGGGAATGTTAAGGTTATCATAGCAGAACTTGCCAGTTTTGGGAGAATGAGGGAAATAAACAGTGCCAGGTCAAATCCAAATAGGGAACAGGAACAGGGGAGGAGGGTGTTCAGGGGGTTCCTCAGCTGCCCCTGTTTGTCCCCTGTTGCAGCAATGAGAGCAGAATCAGCAGCACCCACTTCTTTGCTTTTCGGGGCAGCGGCTCTTTGTGCTACTGCTTTGATGCTCTTAGGCAAACTTAGAGGGTGACAGCCTAGCCTTGCTCCCCTCCTCTGCTGTAACTGCTTTCTGAGCTGGGGTTTGTGTGCAGCACCAGGGGGGCTCACCAAATCTAATTGTATCTTCTTTTCTCTCCCTTCCCATGTGCATCGATGGAAGCTTCTTGAAGGTGAGATGATGTTTTACGGTTGGTAATGGACTTTTATCTAAAATGTGATAGTTAGTTTTGTTGTACTTTCCCAAGAAAGTCGAGCAGCTAGGATTGAAACTGCTTTTAGCAAAAGACAAGGGACAGGGCTAAAGCCTCTGGCCAGTGTCTTAGAGAACGGATGCAATGTGTGTGTGGTGGCCTCTGTCAGTCACAGTGGGAAATCCCTGCAATAAAAGTTGTAGCTGAGTACTTATGCAGAAGGAACTTTAATTTGGTAACACTTTCTGCAGTTTTGATTGATTGGTGATTGATTAGTGTTACATGGGCACTGGAGTTGCAGAGGTCATCGCTGCCTGCGGTTTCTGAGAGTTAAAAAGCATTTCTTGACCCTTCTGCTGCTACAGAGCAGGCCATTAAGAATGGTTCTCCCTGTGATTTGGTCAATATGTTGTCCACAAAAATTGGATTTGTTACTGGGGTGTGACAGGTAAATAATCATACACTTGAGAGAGACATTGGTTGTTTATTTCAGTGTTTCACCAGTCTGGGTGCTCAGTGGTATTTCACAAATCAGACACACCCACTATCAAAAGAACTTCTATTATTTATAGATTTTAACAAACAAAGAAATTAGCATTACAAGTGACATGGTTATCTCCTTAGGTCGTGTTCTGTCTTCTTTTGGTTAAGGATTGTCTTACTTCTCACTTTAATTAGTCCACTCAGTCTCCTTCTTCTTTTGGGCTGGGGAGTTTCTTGAGTCATTGCTCCATGAGTTGGGGGCTGCAATCTCCCCCTGCAGGAATTATTTTCTACCAGTCAGAGCTGCTTTCAGGAGAGTTGGGTTTCTTAGTTTCTTCCTTATCTTGGGAGTTGTGCCAGATGTCCTTTTGGCCCCTCAATTCTGCATTTTTTGTGTCCAATCTCAGTGGGCATCCTTCTCCTCAAGCTTTGTTGACCCTTCCCCAAATCTGAGCTCCTTCAAGCATTTCAAGCCTTGAACCTTTACAAGCCAATTCTACCAAGAAGGAAGTTGTTTTTCTTCCCCAGTTAGAGCTAGTTTGTTAGTTGCTGTCTATTTAATGGAATAAATCTCCCTTCCAGGCGACTTGGCTTGAAAGTATAGAATGCTCAAATATAGCAATACAAAGAGCATACTTCCTTAAGAATTCTTTCACATAGTCTACATTTTGCATAATATATAACTCCATTTTCAAATTGTCTTAATTCAGGAGGATGATGATGGCAATTTCTAAGGGGATAGTGCTCCGAGTAATTTTATAGTTTCCAGGGACTTTCCTTGAGAATCTCTTAGGTCACCTTTTTTAGCTGTGTGTAGGCTGAACAGAGCAAATATTTTATGTTGTTTTGTAGCAGAGTAGTCACAATGTCTGGAAGGGTCCAGTCTTAGTATTTGGGAAAGTAGTTTGTTTGAGATTGTTTTAAACCCAGCTGAATAGTGTCCATTTAAAATAGGAACCATTGCTGACTATTTCTATAACTTGTTTCAAAGGTAGCTCCGGGGAGAGAGAGAATAATAGATCTAACTTCTGAAAATTAAATTACAGTGCATGGACAGGAAAGGAGAAATGTTACATCAAACAGCCAGGAACAGGTGGATGGCTCTGGTAATGGAACAGGAGCTAATGATGCCCCTGTGGCTGACTCAGCCCCTGAAGAACAGGGAGCAGAGGAGGAGGACACTCAAAATCCAGAGTATGTATGCCTCATGCCCCACCACACACAGAATTCTGTGCCTTTCTTTCTTTTCTGTGTAGGACTTAATAATAGTGCTATGCCTGATTTCTCTTTGACGCCTTCCCTACTCTACTCATTTCCCTCCTTCTCCCATGTTGCAGGATGATCACATGATACCATTTGAATTTTGGGAGAAAAAAGCAGCCCAAAGCAGATGTGCATCTTTGCACAGAGCCTTAGAGACGAGTGTGGGAGTATGGCAAGGAATGGGGATTGGTCACAGGCCATAGCTCAGTATTGCATTTGCTTTTTCTGACAAGCTGTAGTCGTGATGTTAGATATGGAAATGCTTCCATTGTAATTACTGGGGCTTGGCATCACGGGGCCAGCAGGCAGCAGCTGGGCAAATTCCAACAAAAATTCCCTGCTGGAATGGTGCCAGCTGGTTGCCTTTCTCCTGGAGCTGGAGCCCTTCTTCCCAAGGTAGACTTGCACACAGGCAGTTGTGGAGGTCATGCTTTTATGGCCAGTGCTGGATGTCACAGGCCCTGATTTGCTTGCTTCTGTGATGGAAATCTTGCCGTTCAAGTTGGGTGCCTGCACAGTAAAATTCCCATTCTGCAGAGGAACAGGAAAGTCCTGCTGTAGGGACACTCCATCAGGATAAGAAAGATACAGTTCATTAGACTGATTCAATTTAACCAAGTGTCCTTGTCACTAGGGAAGACAAAGAACATTGGAATTATGGTATAAGGTTTTCGAAGTGGTGTTTTTGGGGTTGGGGGAAAGACACAGGTTTTAATAAAGCTGGTGTGCTTTGAGCCTTTTGGAAAGGCAATGTAGGAGACAACTTGAGTGTGAAACTTTTAGGTGTCAGGTCTTAAATATGCCACCTAAAGGGCTTCTACGATTCTAAACCTTAATTGGGCATTTTGCCAATGAATTTGTAGATGCTTAAGTTTTGGTTGTTAAGTCTGTAGGTGAACAAATCCCAGCCCCTGGGTAATATAAAACAGGAATACTTTGTTCCTCCAGTCTCAAGCTTTTCGGTTACTGAATGTAACTGCTCTGTTTAGTTAAGGCTGAAATAGCTAAGTGCTGCAGCATTTAAAATTGACCAAAGCCCCCTTCCCAGGGAGGGCTGGATCTTGCCAGAGCTGTATTACTCTATAGTTTAAAACTGGGTCCTGGAATGAATATTGTGGGGTGAATAATTCCCAGAGGACAGCTGATGCTGTAGTTACAAAGCTCTTACTGATGACCTGCTGGAAGTCAAGGTTGCCATACACAAACTGGCCAGTGCTAGAGGCTGCTGCTACTTCAAAGCCCAGAGCAAGGTGACTGACTGCACCTTTCTCCTAGTGAAAACCAGGACACCCTTTCCCTCAGGGCAGGGAGACCCCAAATCCTCACTAAGTGCAGCAAACAGAGACTTAAAGACAGCAGGGTTCTTCAAAGGAAATGTGTCATGGCTAGTCAGTGCAGTTGTATGAATATGTGAGATTTTATGTATCAATAGCCACCGAAGTGTGGTTATACTAACAGCTGCATGTTCTTTCTAGTTCTCTTTCCTCCAGTGCACAGCAAGGAGTTGTTATTAGGTGTCCAATTTGCATGGAGTCTTACTCAGAGGTAAGGATCCACCCGTTGTTGTCCTGTCTGCTTTGTGGGAGGAGAAAGCCAGAAGGGGGGAGCTGCACAAGTCAGTTGGATGATGTGGGATGCTGTGGGCAGCTGGCTGGAAGCACAGCCCTTGCTGTGAAGCTCCACAAGTCACTTCTTGGTGAATGCAGAGGCAGAAGCCCTTGCCAAGATGGCACTGGCAGATCTGTGGGTCCCTCGTAATTCTAATTCTAGATGCTCAAAATAGAGCCTGATGCCAGTTGAGCAGCAAAATCAAATTCTCTCCTCCCAATAAATGTTGTGGTTTTCTTTCTTCCAGTTTATTCAACGCGGACGACAGCTCGTGGCAACCCTATGTGGCCATGTCTTCTGCAGTAGATGCCTCCCTATTGCTCTTGAGGCTTCTTACATGTGCCCAAACTGCAGAATGGCACTCACACCAGAACTATACCATACCATTTATTTATGAGTGCTAGATGGATCTTGGCCAATAGGCAGCGTAGAAATTTATTTATGTCTATAGTTCTTCCTCTATATAATTTCATTTTTTCTGAATTCAATTTAAGTAAAGTTTTGATTGATTTAAATATAGTCTGTCTGCTCTTCTGTCTGCACTGTGCTGGTAGAGATGTTGTTTAACAGGTAGAAATAAGGCTCTTTGTTGGAGCAGTAAGGAGCTTGTTCATCTCCCTGTAGTCATTGACTTGGGGGCAATGTGCTAAAGCCATAATCTTTGCAGTTCTTATGGTCAGTGTGTGTTGTAGAGGGAAAAAGAAACAGGCCTTCCTTTTGGGGCAAGGCCTTGTATTTCTCAAGCCAGATTCTGGTAAATGTTTTGGTGAAAATGTCATGATTTTGGTGCTCTGAATATTGGAAGAACAGCAGGTTGTCCACAGTTTGCGAAGAAAACAGTTTCCTTTGAGAAACTTGTAGGTATCCAGACAGCTTGTTTATGGTCCAAGCTGCTCCATTATGTTGTGGTTAAAGCATTGCATTTATGACTACCAGCTGATGACAGGAGCGCTGCCAGCTTCCCTGAAGCTCTTCACCCTTCTAAAAAGCCTGTAAGCTTAAGGGCAATCACAATAATAGAGATGTGTAGACTGCTGTGTTCAACACTTAGCCTGCAAAACAGAAGACAGAAGTAAGTAGTCAGGTAAAGAAACAAAACAACTGCCATGAGCATCACCATCATTTATCATCATCACCATCACCATTTACATTTCCCACTGCAAAAGCAAATTGTGTCCAGAGAGGATGGAGAGCTAGTATCAGCTCTTAGACTCAGGGTGCTGTCATGGGCTGGCAGCAAGTGGCCCCATCCATCACAGGGAGTTACATGGGATGTGGCCAGTGGCTGCCAATGGCATGTACCTGTCCATGTATTTGGGAGAATACTTGCGCTGAAGGCACGAGCCTTTAACCACCTGCAGGGCTAAGCGAGACCTGCACTTCTCAAGCTCTGGTTTCAGTGCTGGTGAACACTTCCATCTGCCAGCTGGCCATGGTACTTCACAGCTCAAGGGCTGCTGAAATATCCCTGCCTGCACGGGAGCCCTGCAGAAGGGCTTGTCATTCATTTCCCCTTGAAGAATTCTGTTTCATCAGTGGAGATTTCACTTCCTGGGGATGGAAAGCCCAAGGAAAAACAAACCATCCTGGACTTTGCCACCTACCCACCACCACTGCATGTGGCGAGCCCAGGGTTCATTTAAAGGCATTTGCAATCAGAATGCCAAATTTCTTGCTGCTTGAGGAGAAAGAAAGAAAGAAAGAAAGAAAGAAAGAAAGAAAGAAAGAAAGAAAGAAAGAAAGAAAGAAAGAAAGAAAGAAAGAAAGAAAGAAAGAAAGAAAGAAAGAAAGAAAGAAAGAAAGAAAGAAAGAAAGAAAGAAAGAAAGAAAGAAAGAAAGAAAGAAAGAAAGAAAGAAAGAAAGAAAGAAAGAAAGAAAGAAAGAAAGAAAGAAAGAAAGAAAAAGATGGTGATTTTGTTACACTGATATTTCTAGTCTCTCTGGATTAAAAGATTAAAGTTTGCTGCAAGTTGTCCAGTACAAAAATCACTGCTTCCTTTTGTAAAGCAACTTTTTATCAGGTATTTTTAGGACAGGAATTCTGTAGTTCTCTATTGCAGTTTATGGATTTCATAGGTTGTATATTTGGGAAGCTGTGCTTTTACTTCTTCCAGCAGATCCAAACCACTGCTCTGATTTGCTTGCTTGTTTTACAGTTGCTCCAGAAGTTTTCAGTATTTCTCTAGCAATTTGCTATGTTGTGCTGGAAGCTGCAAATCAGCTTAGTGTCTTCTGCAGTAGATGCCTCCCTATTGCCCTTGAGGCTGCTCACATATGCCCATTCTGCTGGGTGGAACTCAATGCAGCAGTATATTTTCCCATTTATTTATGAGTGCTTCTCAGGACAGACTGAGATGGATCTTGGCCAATAGGCAGCGCAGAGACTTGTTTCTTTACGTATATAGTTCTTCCTCTATATAGTTTCATTTTTGCTGAATTCAATTATAAATAAAGTTCGGATTGATTTAAATATAGTCTGTCTGCTCTTCTGTGCTGGACTGTACTTATTGTAGTTCTTGTGGCCAGTGTGTGTTGTACAGGGAAAAAGAAACACAGCCTGCTTGGGGTGAGAGGGATTCAATTTCTCAGGCCAGACTCCGGTGGACGCTTTGGTGAAAATGTCATGACTTTATTCCTCAGAAGATGGAAAGAGTAGCAGGTTGTGCACGCAGCCAAAGAAAGCAATGTTCTTTGACAATATCTGGTACATTAACAAACTGCTGCATTTAGTGCTGTAAGGTTTCACTAGAATTAGAATCTGGAGGCTTTTGAAGGAAGGTGTTTTTAAATGTCTGAAGTTGGTTACCATCTTTGAGCTGTTGGCAGTAGAACTGTGTTGTAGCTTCCTTCAATCACAGCAGTATAATCCTAAGTTACCCTGAAGAGAAATGCAACTGTCCAGAGATTCAAAAATTGGACATAAGAGAGGAAAGAAAGTTACTTCTGTGATACAAAAGTAATAAAGAAGCACAGGCAGATCTCAGGTAAACAGTGGGAAAGTAGATTCATTGTGACATGAAACAGAAAACTCAGATGACCAAACTGAACTGAGGTCCTCTGTGTATTAAAAGCTGGTCATCTGTGTGGACATGAATCCTTAATTTTGGTTTTTCATTTTTGTCTTTATTGTATTATTTATCTGCTTCCTCAGTCATATTTCAAGATGTCCTAATATTGCCATATTTAGGTAGAGGTAGTAAAATAAACAAGGTTCAATGTACCCAGTAATTTTTATGTGGCTTGGTCTTAATAAAAAAATGAAAACATTAGTATTAGCCTGATAAAGTGGTTTTTTGAATTTCGTTTTTAATGAAACCTACTTGAGTTGTCAAAATTAAACTCAAAGATAATTCTTCAACAGACAGAAATAAAATTATTTAATTACAAGATGGCCATAAATTTTAGACTGATGTTTTTTGGTTGTCATTTTTGCTAGACTTTAAGCTACTTGGTGGATGCAATGACAGTAAGCAGAAATGTCTTACTAAATTATCTAAGTGTCTTTCTAAAAGCTATATGCCTAGCTGACATGCAATGCCACGTATTCTCATGAAAAGGAGCATTTAAGGAAACGATTTATGGTCAAGTAAATTTAAGTAATGAAATGGCACTCAGCTGATTTTAAATTAGGTTTAAACAGATGTTAGTATGGCTCAACACTATCAGCTGAGGCAATTTTCTTTTAAAATTTTGGTATAGGGTTAGGAATTAAAGCATTCTGTGTGTATATATATATAATTTTTAGAAAGTATTGATCTAGAAAAACACTGATTAGCAAAGAGAAACGGAATAGTTAAAGCATTGGTTTCAGTTGTGGTGCGTAGTTGTCAGCAGAAGGAAAAGCACATTTTTCAGCTCATTTCATCATTGATCTGTAGGCATAGGAGAAGTGGGGTTTTTTGAGCTTTGAAGGCCAGACCACAAAGACAGCAAATTTGCATTGTTCATTTCTCATAATCAGTGCTTTTGGATTAATACAAAGTGCTTAAATATTCATCTATTAAATGTATATTTGGAATTGCTTCAGTGTCTTTGCATTTTTACATAAAGTATTAAATCTGCTTTTGGATTTATCAAAAAATGGAAAAGTCATCCCTACCCATTCTTCCACACCCAGCATGTTGTCAATTACCCAAAAGGATGAATTGTAATAACAGAGAAACTTTTGTAGGAAATGAGCCTTCTCATGTAGAGCCGGAGCTGAACATATCCTTGTGCTCTCCAGAGCCCTGGATCAATTGCCACCATTCTCCCCACACCCCAGAGCACCCAACGGGACCAGGGGCGGAGGAGCAGCCCTGTACCTGGCAGGGCTGAGATGGGTTCCCTGCTGCTCTCAGGAGCCGCACCTCTTTCTTCTGAACACAGGTCCCGTGGCAGAGTGGCTAGAAGGAAAAGTGAATACTAATTCTGCTCCTTATTCTCTGTCACCTTCCGTAGTGGAGCAGGGCCTCAGGAGGAAGGTGTTATGAACAAAACAAAACAAAACAAAACAAAACAAAACAAAACAATTAAAACTTTTGGGGAATGTTGTTAACAATGTATGTATAAAAAGGGATGTTGTTGATACAAGTAACAAGTTATAATTGGATACGTAGTTAACAGGGTGTGGTGCAGGGTTGGATGTTGTGGGTACAAAGTAAGGTGATTAGTTATATCAAAACTCAATACTGTGGTGTATACCTAAAAGGGGACTGGAACCAGGGAGGAAATGCCAATCTTTGTGGAGGGGGGGCAGAGAAGCTTCTAGAAGTATAGCATCGTAGAACACAGCCACAGCTTGGATTAAGACTGGAGGAGAGACCAAGCAATAAGAAGTAAGAATCTCAAAATGATTGGCCAAGACGGCGCCAACTTATGGGCTAATCAGCAACAGAAAAAGAAACCTATCACAGCACGGATCCTGAGCACCCCAATAAGGGAAGAAGAGAGAGACTTTAAAAGGCCTGGGGCGTGTGACACCCGGGTCTTTCCTTAGAGCTGGTGTCCTTGGAAATGCCCCTAGGTATACAATTACTACGTTGTTGAAACAGTCTCCGGACTAGCCGGAGGCTTTGGCTTCCAGTTGTTCTGTCTGTAATAACCAGGCTTACTTGTTTTTAATTAACTGTCCTGCTTTTTTTTTGTTACTTTGAAGTTTTCGTTGTAAGCCTGTCCATAAAACCAGGAGCAAAGCAAAACTCCTCAGCCCTGTCGGGAATCTCTGGTAGAGGAGCACTGGACCCCTGAAAATGTCAAGACTTCAGAGACTTGAAATAATGAACTGAATTGTTAAACTTTCAACAGTCTGGGAAAAAAAACCAACAAACTTTGATTTTGTTTTAATGGCTGTTTACTAGGGTTAACGTTCAAACACTCGGATAAGAGTTAAAACAGCAACAGACTAATAAACCAGTAGAAGGAGGGTTAAGGAAGGGTTGAAATTTCTTTCTGACTTGGGGAGGTGTGGTGTGGTGGGGTTTCTTTAGCCACAGAAAGGCTCCAGTGATGCTGGGGTTGCTCAGGCTGAGGGCGTGGGAGGTGCAGCTCTGCCCCACGTGTGGAGCTGTGCCCAGCTGTGCCCAGCTGTGCCCAGCCCAGCAGGATGTGCCTGTGGAGCAGGGCCGGAGGAGCCGTGGGGATGTGTGGGGGCCTGGAGCACCTGTCCCCTGGCCCGGCTGGGAGAGCCGGGGCTGTCCAGCGTGGGGAGGAGCAGGGAGCGGGGAGGCCTCACTGCGGCCTTGCGGTGCCCAAAGGGGGCAGAGAGCCATGGGGAAGGGGGAGGGTTTTAGACGAGAAGGGGAGATTGGGATCGGGTGTTCGGGAGAGCTGCGGGGGCAGTGAGACATTGGAAGGGACTGCCCAGAGAAGCTGTGGATGCCCTGTCCATGGGCCGCTCCAGGCCGGGCTGGGACGGGCCCTGAGCGGCCTGACCTGGGGGGCGGCAGCAGCAGCAGGGGATGGCTGAGGTGCTGTCGCTGTCGAGGTAGGATGGGAATGAAGAGACTCTGACCAGAAGGCTGCTGAGAGTAAAACTCCAGTTTCTTCAAAATACACTGCTCTTTTATACAGAGCTTTGTGAGGACCAACTCCATTGGTCCTGAAGTGAAAACAAGCTACACCATTGCTGCAAAGCGCTTGACGCACAGTGCTAGAACTTAACTATAAACAATGTGAAAAACAAGAGAGATAAAGAATTATTTACATTCTTCTCCAGCTCTTTCCCAGGCTTCTGCCTGGCTAGAATCTCTCGTTTCTCTCTTTGACTGAATCTGAGACCCACAAGGTGCCTCCATGGCGTTCTGGAACTCCATGGGTGAGCACAGCAGCCATCAGTTACCTGGGCATGGAATGTTGCCACCGGTTGCCAGGGGCACTCCTGGTTCCAAGGTTCTGTTGGCACGGAGTCTGTTGAGCCAGTTGAGGGATACTCTGCTGCGCAGCAGACGCGGAGCATCCTTCTTCTCCATCCCGCGAGGGAATAAAGAGCGATTTGGTGACTTTTGCAGGCCAAACTCTGGACTGACCGTACAGGTGAGTGCAGACGATTCTTGGAAAGGCTTCTGATGCTGAGGGGCTGGGCTGGGCTGCAGGATGGGCTGCAGGTGGGCTCAAGTGCCAGAGTCATGGACTTTGCCTCTAGCTTTGGACAGGAACTGGAGACTTGGGAACGGGAGTCTTAGGGCATGGGAGTGTTCAAGAAAACTGGCAATCCAAATGGATAATCTCGCCTCTGCTTTTCTAATAGGTTTGGTGAGCAATTTCCTGTCACGCTGAAAAATCTGCAGTGGGCTGCCTAAAGGAACCGAAGGGATTGATCACATCCCTGACATTCCTTTTTTGGAGTTTGTCCCACTTATTTGGTGGTTGCTTTTGATCACAAAACACCATGAGCTCAGTAAGTACTTTGCAAATCTGATTCTTGAAACATTTTCCAGGGTAGGTCTAGAAAGCATTTCAAGAGATTGTAGCAAATGCAGAGGAACAGAAACCTTTAAAAACTTCATGTAACTTGGTGTTCTGGAATTGGGAAGGTTTTGTATTTCTGGGTGTTAGCAGTAATGCAGAAATGCTTACAGTGTGAGCAGCAACCTGCTGGAATTGGGAACTGGTCTCCTCATTTTCAAGCCATTGGGACAGGCTCTTTCTCGGGGAGGTGGCTTATTGGAGATCAGGGGTGCTGTCTTTTCCCTGGTGTAATGTGCTCGGGTGGGAATGGCCCATAGCAGCATTTGGTGTGTATTCCAGCCTTTGCAGGAGTGTCTTCTGTATCCTTGTGTGCTGTCATTGGTGTTGCAAAACCCAAGGGCCATGTTAATATTCGTGGCAGAGAAAATGCTAAGGCTTTGTTCCCTGTCAGCGTCAGCGAAAGCGCCCTGGAGGAGCAGTTGATTCCAGGCCAGCTCGGAAACGGAGCCGGCTGCTGCCCTCCAGCGCAGGTGGAACTTCTCAGACAGAGCCAACAGACCTTGAGGAAAGGGGCACACCTGCTTTTGAGCCTGGTAAGAACAGAAGCGTCTTCTGGAGGGTTGAAGACCATCTGGCCATGTGCTTTTGCCAGTTTCTAGGCCCTTTACTGGGGAGGAAGGGAAGGGAAACCTTGGGATTAAGGAGGCATCCCTAAACAGCAAGCCTTCTGACAACAGTTTTGGTTTGTTACTGAGATCATCATTGCTGCTGCTTGGTATTGCTGCTCTTATTGGCTGCAAGTGGGAGATGAGCTGTGTAGGAAAGGTCCTCCCGTGCTGCTCAAACACCTGAACGTGTGTTCTGATGAGCTGGCAGTCACTGCAGCTGCCACAGTGGAGGGTGGCAGGCTGAGTTTGAGTTGTCCCAAGCTGTATGAAGATAAGGAAACTGTCATTAGCTGTGGCCCATCCTTCAGGGGAATATGTACAGCATGATACTTTAAAATTAGGATCCCCTCTATGATTACAGTGTTGATGGGACTTTTTTTCCACTCTGTGTTAAGCATTCCCCTCTATGAAATGAATCATCTGTTGATGTGAACCTCCTGTAATCTGTTGTCATCCAATAGAACTTGTGAGGAGCTCAGCTGCTCTTCTGCTTGTTTTGCCCCTTCAGAGGGCACGGCCAGCTGTGCTCCCTGTGCACTGTTGAGGGCAAAGCTTGAGTGAAATTTTGGACATATTCCTGAAAAAAAAAGACCTAGAGCACAGTTAATCCAACCTCAGCATGTTCCACACTGGCAGCCCATTTCATTCCTTTGCATTCTCTGATCTGACTCTAATGTTCTCATTTTCATTTGGTGAAGACGTCATAGATCTCACAGGTGAAGACGAAAATGCCATAAATGTCGCAGGGGAAGAAGTCATACAGCTCACATATGAAGATGCCATAGATGTCGCACGTGAAGAAGTCATACAGCTCACATATGAAGACGCCATAGATGTGGACGGTGAAGAAGTCATACAGCTCAGATATGAAGGTGTCATACATCTCCCAGGTGAATCTTCAGAGCCCGAAGTCATCACTATCAGTGACGATGAGTCTTCTATGGTAAGTAGTGAATGGCACACTCCTCTCCATCTTGCATTCAGATTAGTTTCTCTTGAGCTCCTGGGCCTGTCTTCTGGCATCTTACTATCTCTTTGAGTATCACTTGCAGGGAGTGTAAGAATAATCTAAAAGAGCTTGTTGCTTCAGTAATTTAAAGAAAAAGCAAGGGAGAGGACAGGAAGTAT
Source organism: Taeniopygia guttata (assembly GCF_048771995.1). Classification (NCBI taxonomy): domain Eukaryota; kingdom Metazoa; phylum Chordata; class Aves; order Passeriformes; family Estrildidae; genus Taeniopygia; species Taeniopygia guttata. Next base: position 47,604,969 of record NC_133028.1, on the reverse strand, counting down.
TTGACTTCCCAAATAAGAAGTGTTTTTGCTGCAACATCAGTTTAAGGTGCTCTTGTCACTGAGGTGCCAAGTGCAACTGCAGCTGACTGGGGTAGAAACTAGGTGTATTTTTATTACTCCAAGAAGACTTTAAAAATGTCACTTTTTTTTTTTCTTTTCATTTCCCCTGCTGTTTGAAAGAATAACGCTTGATCCAGACTGTGTAGTTTATTCCATCAATTTTGGGGTGTTGCTGCTGCCGTGCAAAGCAGAATATGCAGCAGGCATAACATAAAGGGTACCTCCTGACAGCATTATTCCTGAGCCTTTGCAAAGGAAAGGCCTCAAACTTTTCAACAGAGCCTGCGTCACCCAGCTCCAGTTCCCAGAGATGGTTTGGGTTTGGGGTTCTTTCATTAGCAACTGTTAATCTAACACAAAATATCTTTGGCTAACACAGCGCATTTGCCAGTTTGGGGGTAAGAGAGGGAAAGAAACAGCTCCAGGCCTAAATGCAATTAGGAAACTGAAATGGGGAAGCAGGAAGTACAGTGTTCAGGTGTTTCTAAGTGCATCTATGTCTACCCCATTGCAGGACAGGGAGCAGAGCCAGCAGCAGCTGAATCTTTCCAGAACATCAGATGAGCCACTGGCAAGGGAAGATGAAGAAGAACCAAGAGACATTGATGATGAGTATGTTACAGATTAATTGACTCTCTAAAGTCTAATTTCTGATACATAGCAGGAGATTTTGCCAAGCTTTTGGGTTCTGCTTGATTCTGTGCCAAAACTTCAGAATTGGAATAGAGTGGCCTGTTGGAAAGAGAAACAATTTTTAAAAAAACCAAGAAAACAAACCAAAAAAATCCAGTAGAGACCATTCTTCTCTGTGCATGAAGCCATTACATAATGTTTCTTCAGTATGGCTTGAAATGCTTGCAATATGTAAAAGCTCTGGGAATGATTGTATTGTTGGGCTGAGATATTGCTAAATCAAAATAGGGGATGTTTTAAGTACCAACATTTTCTTTAGTGGCAACCCTTGGTGCCCAGGAAATAAATGGCTCCATGTTTAAATGGCTGCATGTTCTTCTAGTTCTGCTCTCTCTAGGGATTGGCTACCATTTGATTTCGATCTTCGAAATTGGTCAGATGAGGACTCAGAGGTGAGGATCCACATGTTCTTGTCCTTTATGGTTTGTGGGAGGGAAAGGGACAAAAGAGGAGCTGCACAACTCAGTTGTTTTAGGTGAGTGCCACATGCAGCTGGCCGGAGGCACAGCCCTTGCTGGGAAGCTCCAGCTTGCCCATCCCTTCAAGTCCTTTCTTGATGGTGTCCGTAGTGGGAGAAACCCTTGCCAGGATGGCACTGGCAGATCTGTGTGTTCCTTATAGTTCTATAACATTGAGTGACTGCACATAGTCCAAGTCCAGTTTGCCTGGTGCCAACAGAGCAGCAAACTGGAATTCTTTCCTTCCAATGCCTGTTGTGGTTTCCTTTCTTCAGCAGTGGCTCACCTTATATTGAGTGTTTATGGATATCACATTTGAATTTTCCCTTTTGAGGGAGAAAGAGAGAAAGAAACAGTTCTAGGCCCAAATCCAGTTAGGGACCTGAAACAGAGGAGGAAGGTGTTCAGGTGGTTCCTAATCTGTCTCCATTCTACCCCATTGCAGGACAGGGAGCAGAACCAGCAGTACCCACATGTTTCCAGTGCAGCAGGGAATTCAGCTGATGTACTGGCAAGCAATGATGAAGAGGAACCAAGAGATGTTGAAGGGTATGCATGAGAGAAAGTGTCTCTCTAAACTCTAATTTCTGATATATGGTAAAACTGATTTTTTTCACCAAGCCTTTGGGTTCTGCTTGATTCTGTGCCAAAACTTCAGAATTGGAATAGAGTGGCCTGATGGAAAGAGAAACAATTTTTAAAAAAACCAAGAAAACAAACCAAAAAAATCCAGTAGAGACCATTCTTCTCTGTGCATGAAGCCATTACATAATGTTTCTTCAGTATGGCTTGAAATGCTTGCAATATGTAAAAGCTCTGGGAATGATTGTATTGTTGGGCTGAGATATTGCTAAATCAAAATAGGGATGTTTTAAGTACCAACATTTTCTTTAGTGGCAACCCTTGGTGCCCAGGAAATAAATGGCTCCATGTTTAAATGGCTGCATGTTCTTCTAGTTCTGCTCTCTCTAGGGATTGGCTACCATTTGATTTCGATCTTCCATATTGGTCAGATGAGGACTCAGAGGTGAGGATCCACATGTTCTTGTCCTTTATGGTTTGTGGGAGGGAAAGGGACAAAAGAGGAGCTGCACAACTCAGTTGTTTTAGGTGGGTGCCACATGCAGCTAGCCGGAGGCACAGCCCTTGCTGGGAAGCTCCAGCTTGCCCATCCCTCCAAGTCCTTTCTTGATGGTGTCCGTAGTGGGAGAAACCCTTGCCAGGATGGCACTGGCAGCTCTGTGTGTTCCTTATAGTTCTATAACATTGAGTGACTGCACATAGTCCAAGTCCAGTTTGCCTGGTGCCAACAGAGCAGCAAACTGGAATTCTTTCCTTCCAATGCCTGTTGTGGTTTCCTTTCTTCAGCAGTGGCTCACCTTATATTGAGTGTTTATGGATATCACCTTTGAATTTTCCCTTTTGAGGGAGAAAGAGAGAAAGAAACAGCTCTAGGCCCAAATCCAGTTAGGGACCTGAAACAGAGGAGGAAGGTGTTCAGGTGGTTCCTAATCTGTCTCCATTCTACCCCATTGCAGGACAGGGAGCAGAACCAGCAGTACCCACATGTTTCCAGTGCAGCAGGGAATTCAGCTGATGTACTGGCAAGCAATGATGAAGAGGAACCAAGAGATGTTGAAGGGTATGCATGAGAGAAAGTGTCTCTCTAAACTCTAATTTCTGATATATAGTAAAACTGATTTTTTTCACCAAGCCTTTGGGTTCTGCTTGATTCTGTGCAAAACACTTCAGACCAGGAATAAAGTGTTCTGTCTGGAAAAGTACTAATGAAAGAAAAAAAAAAAAAAGACCCAACCTGGAAAATCCATCAGAAACCTCAGTTCATAAAGTGATTTAGCCAGATGGCTTCACACATGCTGAAATTCTTGCAGTACATAAAAGTTCTTGGGATGATTGTGTTGCTGGGATGGATATTGCAAAATCAGAATAAAGAATGTTTCCATAACTGACAGTTTGTGTACTGGTAGCTCTTGGTTTGCGGTGAAATTGATGGCTGCATATTCTTTCTGGTTCTGTTCTCTCTAGTGCATGGCCAGCAGGTCCTGCTAATCCTCTGGCTGAGGAGGATGAGGACTCAGAGGTGAGGATCCATGTGTTGATTTATTCATCCAGCATGAAGTGTTTAGGGCTGTGTCAGCAGAATTTGCTCTTTTGGGGGCAAATGAGGGAAAGAAACAGCTCCAGGCCAAATTGAATTAGGGAAGTGAAACAAGGGAGCAGGGAGAAAGGTGTTCAGGTGGTTCCTAGATGCCTCCATTTCTATCTCACTGCAGGACTGGGAGCCTCCACGTTTTTTCAGAACAGCAGAGAATTCAGCTGAGCTACCTGCAAGTGATAATGAAGAGGAACCAAGAGATAATCAAGGGTATGGGAGAAAGAAATTGTTTCTCTAATTTCTGATATATGGTAAACCTAATTTTTTGCTGAGCTTTTGGGTTCTGCTTGATTCTGTGGCAAAACATCAGACCTGGAATACAGTGTCCTGAAGAGAAGTAATGTAAAAACCAAGCAGCAAAATCCAGTAGAAGCCATTCTTCTTTGTGTATGAAGAAATTATTAAATGTTTCCTAAATAAGGCTTGAGATGTACTGAAATGCTTGCAGTACATAAAAGCTCTGGGAATGATTGTGTTGTTGGGCTGGGATGTTGCTAAATCAAATAGGGAATGTTTCAATTTCTGACAGTTTATGTTTCAGTAATCCTTGGTGCCCAATGAAGTTAATGTTGCATGTACTTCTGGTTCTGTTCTCTTTAGCAGATGGCTAGGCAATGTATATGTTGCTCGAGTTTGGATGCCTTATTACCCAGTGGTAAGGACCTAAACCTCTAGTCCAGGTCCAGTTAGGGAACTGAAACAGGGCAGCATGGAGGAGGGTGTTCAGGTGGTTCCTAAATTGCCTCCATTTCTACTCCATTGCAACAGTGGTGGAATTTGTGGCAACCACGTTTCATCAGAGCAGAAGACTATTCAGCTGTGCTAGTGATGGGGAACAATGAAGAGGAACAAAGCGATAATGATGAGTATGTACGAGAAAATATCTCTTCACAGACTAATTTTGACTATACAGTAGAAACATTTTTTTCCAAGCTTTTGGGGTCTATTTGATTCTGTGTGAAAAAATTTGACTTGGCATATAGTTGCCTGTGTGGAAGAGAACCAACTAACTTGAGAAAAGCAAACACCAAAGTCAAGAAGAAACCTTACTTCTCTCTTCAACAATATTGAATACTTCTTAGAAAATGGCCTGAGTTGCACTGCGGTACATAAAAGTTTTTGGAATGATTGTGTTACTGGGCTGGGATGTTGCTAAAGCAGAATACGAGATGTTTCAATCTCTTACAGTTTATGTATCAATAACCCTTGATGGACAATGGCATTAATGGCTGTATGTTCTTTCCGGTTCTTTTCCCTCTAGGGCACAGCCAGCAGGTCCTGCCAGTCCTCCAGCTAGTGAGGATGAGGACTCAGAGGTGGGGATCCACATGTTCTCATAATTTCTACTTTGAGGGAGGGGAGGGGACGGAGGGGAAGCTGCACAACTCAGTTGTTTTAGGTGGGTGACACAGGCAGCTGGCTGAAAGGACAGCCCTTGCTGGGAAGCTCCAACTTGCCCATCCCTACAAGTCCCTCCTTGGTGGTGTCCATAGTGGGAGAAGCTCTTGCCAGGATAGCACTGGCAGCTCTGTGTGTTCCTTATAGTTTTATAGCATTGAGTGACAGACTGCACATAGTCCAAGTCCAGTTTGCCTGGTGCCAATAGAGCAGCAAACTGGAATTCTTTCCTTCCAAGGGCTGTTGCAGTTTCCTTTCTTCAGCAGTGGTTCAGCTTATACTGAGTGTTTATGGATATCACATTTTAATTTTCCCATTTGAGGGAGAAAGGGAAAGAAACAGCTCCAGATCAAATCCAAATAGGGAACAGGAACAGGGGAGGAGGGCGTTCAGGGGGTTCCTAAGCTGCCTCAGTTTGTCCCCTGCTGCAGCAATGAGAGCAGAATCAGCAGCACCCACTTCTTTGCTTTTCGGGGCAGCGGCTCTTTGTGCTACTGCTTTGATGCTCTTAGGCAAACTTAGAGGGTGACAGCCTAGCCTTGCTCCCCTCCTCTGCTGTAACTGCTTTCTGAGCTGGGGTTTGTGTGCAGCACCAGGGGGGCTCACCAAATCTAATTGTATCTTCTTTTCTCTCCCTTCCCATGTGCATCGATGGAAGCTTCTTGAAGGTGAGTTGATGTTTTACGGTTGATAATGGAATTGTCTTAAACATAACTGTTATTTTTGGGGCTCTTTTTTTTTGTTCATTTGTTTGCTTTTGTTTTGTTTTCAAGAAACTCAAGAAGCAGGGATTGAAACTGCCTTTAGCAAGAAACAAAGAACTGTGATTTAATAGACCAAGTGTGTTGGTTTGTAGTAGAATAGTCACAATGTCTGGAAGGGTTCAGCCTTACTATTTGGGAAAGTAGTTTGTTTAGGATTGTTTTTAACCCAGCTGAACAGAGTCCATTTAAAATAGGAACCATTGCTGACTATTTATATAACTTGTTTCAAAGGTAGCTCCGGGGAGAGAGAGAAGAATAGATCTAACTTCTGAAAATTAAATTACAGTGCATGGACAGGAAAGGAGAAATGTTACATCAAACAGCCAGGAACAGGTGGATGGCCCTGGTAATGGAACAGGAGCTAATGATGCCCCTGTGGCTGACTCAGCCCCTGAAGAACAGGGAGCAGAGGAGGAGGACACTCAAAATCCAGAGTATGTATGCCTCATGCCCCACCACACACAGAATTCTGTGCCTTTCTTTCTTTTCTGTGTAGGACTTGGTAATAGTGCTATGCCTGATTTATCTTTGACGCCTTCCCTACTCTACTCATTTCCCTCCTTCTCCCATGTTGCAGGATGATCACATGATACCATTTGAATTTTGGGAGAAAAAAGCAGCCCAAAGCAGATGTGCATCTTTGCACAGAGCCTTAGAGACGAGTGTGGGAGTATGGCAAGGAATGGGGATTGGTCACAGGCCATAGCGCAGTATTGCATTTGCTTTTTCTGACAAGCTGTAGTCGTGATGTTAGATATGGAAATGCTTCCATTGTAATTACTGGGGCTTGGCATCACGGGGCCAGCAGGCAGCAGCTGGGCAAATTCCAACAAAAATTCCCTGCTGGAATGGTGCCAGCTGGTTGCCTTTCTCCTGGAGCTGGAGCCCTTCTTCCCAAGGTAGACTTGCACACAGGCAGTTGTGGAGGTCATGCTTTTATGGCCAGTGCTGGATGTCACAGGCCCAGATTTGCTTGCTTCTGTGATGGAAATCTTGCAGTTCAAGTTGGGTGCCTGCACAGTAAAATTCCCATTCTGCAGAGGAACAGGAAAGTCCTGCTGTAGGGACACTCCATCAGGATAAGAAAGATACAGTTCATTAGACTGATTCAATTTAACCAAGTGTCCTTGTCACTAGGGAAGACAAAGAACATTGGAATTATGGTATAAGGTTTTCGAAGTGGTGTTTTTGGGGTTGGGGGAAAGACACAGGTTTTAATAAAGCTGGTGTGCTTTGAGCCTTTTGGAAAGGCAATGTAGGAGACAACTTGAGTGTGAAACTTTTAGGTGTCAGGTCTTAAATATGCCACCTAAAGGGCTTCTACGATTCTAAACCTTAATTGGGCATTTTGCCAATGAATTTGTAGATGCTTAAGTTTTGGTTGTTAAGTCTGTAGGTGAACAAATCCCAGCCCCTGGGTAATATAAAACAGGAATACTTTGTTCCTCCAGTCTCAAGCTTTTCGGTTACTGAATGTAACTGCTCTGTTTAGTTAAGGCTGAAATAGCTAAGTGCTGCAGCATTTAAAATTGACCAAAGCCTCCTTCCCAGGGAGGGCTGGATCTTGCCAGAGCTGTATTACTCTATAGTTTAAAACTGGGTCCTGGAATGAATATTGTGGGGTGAATAATTCCCAGAGGACAGCTGATGCTGTAGTTACAAAGCTCTTACTGATGACCTGCTGGAAGTCAAGGTTGCCATACACAAACTGGCCAGTGCTAGAGGCTGCTGCTACTTCAAAGCCCAGAGCAAGGTGACTGACTGCACCTTTCTCCTAGTGAAAACCAGGACACCCTTTCCCTCAGGGCAGGGAGACCCCAAATCCTCATTAAGTGCAGCAAACAGAGACTTAAAGACAGCAGGGTTCTTCAAAGGAAATGTGTCATGGCTAGTCAGTGCAGTTGTATGAATATGTGAGATTTTATGTATCAATAGCCACCGAAGTGTGGTTATACTAACAGCTGCATGTTCTTTCTAGTTCTCTTTCCTCCAGTGCACAGCAAGGAGTTGTTATTAGGTGTCCAATTTGCATGGAGTCTTACTCAGAGGTAAGGATCCACCCGTTGTTGTCCTGTCTGCTTTGTGGGAGGAGAAAGCCAGAAGGGGGGAGCTGCACAAGTCAGTTGGATGATGTGGGATGCTGTGGGCAGCTGGCTGGAAGCACAGCCCTTGCTGTGAAGCTCCACAAGTCACTTCTTGGTGAATGCAGAGGCAGAAGCCCTTGCCAAGATGGCACTGGCAGATCTGTGGGTCCCTCGTAATTCTAATTCTAGATGCTCAAAATAGAGCCTGATGCCAGTTGAGCAGCAAAATCAAATTCTCTCCTCCCAATAAATGTTGTGGTTTTCTTTCTTCCAGTTTATTCAACGCGGACGACAGCTCGTGGCAACCCTATGTGGCCATGTCTTCTGCAGTAGATGCCTCCCTATTGCTCTTGAGGCTTCTTACATGTGCCCAAACTGCAGAATGGCACTCACACCAGAACTATACCATACCATTTATTTATGAGTGCTAGATGGATCTTGGCCAATAGGCAGCGTAGAAATTTGTTTATGTCTATAGTTCTTCCTCTATATAGTTTCATTTTTGCTGAATTCAATTTAAGTAAAGTTTTGATTGATTTAAATATAGTCTGTCTGCTCTTCTGTCTGCACTGTGCTGGTAGAGATGTTGTTTAACAGGTAGAAATAAGGCTCTTTGTTGGAGCAGTAAGGAGCTCGTTCATCTCCCTGTAGTCATTGACTTGGGGGCAATGTGCTAAAGCCATAATCTTTGCAGTTCTTATGGTCAGTGTGTGTTGTAGAGGGAAAAAGAAACAGGCCTTCCTTTTGGGGCAAGGCCTTGTATTTCTCAAGCCAGATTCTGGTAAATGTTTTGGTGAAAATGTCATGATTTTGGTGCTCTGAATATTGGAAGAACAGCAGGTTGTCCACAGTTTGCGAAGAAAACAGTTTCCTTTGAGAAACTTGTAGGTATCCAGACAGCTTGTTTATGGTCCAAGCTGCTCCATTATGTTGTGGTTAAAGCATTGCATTTATGACTACCAGCTGATGACAGGAGCGCTGCCAGCTTCCCTGAAGCTCTTCACCCTTCTAAAAAGCCTGTAAGCTTAAGGGCAATCACAATAATAGAGATGTGTAGACTGCTGTGTTCAACACTTAGCCTGCAAAACAGAAGACAGAAGTAAGTAGTCAGGTAAAGAAACAAAACAACTGCCATGAGCATCACCATCATTTATCATCATCACCATCACCATTTACATTTCCCACTGCAAAAGCAAATTGTGTCCAGAGAGGATGGAGAGCTAGTATCAGCTCTTAGACTCAGGGTGCTGTCATGGGCTGGCAGCAAGTGGCCCCATCCATCACAGGGAGTTACATGGGATGTGGCCAGTGGCTGCCAATGGCATGTACCTGTCCATGTATTTGGGAGAATACTTGCGCTGAAGGCACGAGCCTTTAACCACCTGCAGGGCTAAGCGAGACCTGCACTTCTCAAGCTCTGGTTTCAGTGCTGGTGAACACTTCCATCTGCCAGCTGGCCATGGTACTTCACAGCTCAAGGGCTGCTGAAATATCCCTGCCTGCACGGGAGCCCTGCAGAAGGGCTTGTCATGCATTTCCCCTTGAAGAATTCTGTTTCATCAGTGGAGATTTCACTTCCTGGGGATGGAAAGCCCAAGGAAAAACAAACCATCCTGGACTTTGCCACCTACCCACCACCACTGCATGTGGTGAGCCCAGGGTTCATTTAAAGGCATTTGCAATCAGAATGCCAAATTTCTTGCTGCTTGAGGAGAAAGAAAGAAAGAAAGAAAGAAAGAAAGAAAGAAAGAAAGAAAGAAAGAAAGAAAGAAAGAAAGAAAGAAAGAAAGAAAGAAAGAAAGAAAGAAAGAAAGAAAGAAAGAAAAAGAAAGAAAGAAAGAAAGAAAGAAAGAAAGAAAGAAAGAAAGAAAGAAAGAAAGAAAGAAAGAAAGAAAGAAAGAAAGAAAAAGAAAGAAAGAAAGAAAGAAAGAAAGAAAGAAAGAAAGAAAGAAAGAAAGAAAGAAAGAAAGAAAGAAAGAAAGAAAGAAAGAAAGAAAGAAAGAAAGAAAGAAAGAAAGAAAGAAAGAAAGAAAGAAAGAAAAAGATGGTGATTTTGTTACACTGATATTTCTAGTCTCTCTGGATTAAAAGATTAAAGTTTGCTGCAAGTTGTCCAGTACAAAAATCACTGCTTCCTTTTGTAAAGCAACTTTTTATCAGGTATTTTTAGGACAGGAATTCTGTAGTTCTCTATTGCAGTTTATGGATTTCATAGGTTGTATATTTGGGAAGCTGTGCTTTTACTTCTTCCAGCAGATCCAAACCACTGCTTTGATTTGCTTGCTTGTTTTACAGTTGCTCCAGAAGTTTTCAGTATTTCTCTAGCAATTTGCTATGTTGTGCTGGAAGCTGCAAATCAGCTTAGTGTCTTCTGCAGTAGATGCCTCCCTATTGCCCTTGAGGCTGCTCACATATGCCCATTCTGCTGGGTGGAACTCAATGCAGCAGTATATTTTCCCATTTATTTATGAGTGCTTCTCAGGACAGACTGAGATGGATCTTGGCCAATAGGCAGCGTAGAGACTTGTTTCTTTACGTATATAGTTCTTCCTCTATATAGTTTCATTTTTGCTGAATTCAATTATAAATAAAGTTCGGATTGATTTAAATATAGTCTGTCTGCTCTTCTGTGCTGGACTGTACTTATTGTAGTTCTTGTGGCCAGTGTGTGTTGTACAGGGAAAAAGAAACACAGCCTGCTTGGGGTGAGAGGGATTCAATTTCTCAGGCCAGACTCCGGTGGAGGCTTTGGTGAAAATGTCATGACTTTATTCCTCAGAAGATGGAAAGAGTAGCAGGTTGTGCACGCAGCCAAAGAAAGCAATGTTCTTTGACAATATCTGGTACATTAACAAACTGCTGCATTTAGTGCTGTAAGGTTTCACTAGAATTAGAATCTGGAGGCTTTTGAAGGAAGGTGTTTTTAAATGTCTGAAGTTGGTTACCATCTTTGAGCTGTTGGCAGTAGAACTGTGTTGTAGCTTCCTTCAATCACAGCAGTATAATCCTAAGTTACCCTGAAGAGAAATGCAACTGTCCAGAGATTCAAAAATTGGACATAAGAGAGGAAAGAAAGTTACTTCTGTGATACAAAAGTAATAAAGAAGCACAGGCAGATCTCAGGTAAACAGTGGGAAAGTAGATTCATTGTGACATGAAACAGAAAACTCAGATGACCAAACTGAACTGAGGTCCTCTGTGTATTAAAAGCTGGTCATCTGTGTGGACATGAATCCTTAATTTTGGTTTTTCATTTTTGTCTTTATTGTATTATTTATCTGCTTCCTCAGTCATATTTCAAGATGTCCTAATATTGCCATATTTAGGTAGAGGTAGTAAAATAAACAAGGTTCAATGTACCCAGTAATTTTTATGTGGCTTGGTCTTAATAAAAAAATGAAAACATTAGTATTAGCCTGATAAAGTGGTTTTTTGAATTTCGTTTTTAATGAAACCTACTTGAGTTGTCAAAATTAAACTCAAAGATAATTCTTCAACAGACAGAAATAAAATTATTTAATTACAAGATGGCCATAAATTTTAGACTGATGTTTTTTGGTTGTCATTTTTGCTAGACTTTAAGCTACTTGGTGGATGCAATGACAGTAAGCAGAAATGTCTTACTAAATTATCTAAGTGTCTTTCTAAAAGCTATATGCCTAGCTGACATGTAATGCCACGTATTCTCATGAAAAGGAGCATTTAAGGAAACGATTTATGGTCAAGTAAATTTAAGTAATGAAATGGCACTCAGCTGATTTTAAATTAGGTTTAAACAGATGTTAGTATGGCTCAACACTATCAGCTGAGGCAATTTTCTTTTAAAATTTTGGTATAGGGTTAGGAATTAAAGCATTCTGTGTGTATATATATATAATTTTTAGAAAGTATTGATCTAGAAAAACACTGATTAGCAAAGAGAAACGGAATAGTTAAAGCATTGGTTTCAGTTGTGGTGCGTAGTTGTCAGCAGAAGGAAAAGCACATTTTTCAGCTCATTTCATCATTGATCTGTAGGCATAGGAGAAGTGGGGTTTTTTGAGCTTTGAAGGCCAGACCACAAAGACAGCAAATTTGCATTGTTCATTTCTCATAATCAGTGCTTTTGGATTAATACAAAGTGCTTAAATATTCATCTATTAAATGTATATTTGGAATTGCTTCAGTGTCTTTGCATTTTTACATAAAGTATTAAATCTGCTTTTGGATTTATCAAAAAATGGAAAAGTCATCCCTACCCATTCTTCCACACCCAGCATGTTGTCAATTACCCAAAAGGATGAATTGTAATAACAGAGAAACTTTTGTAGGAAATGAGCCTTCTCATGTAGAGCCGGAGCTGAACATATCCTTGTGCTCTCCAGAGCCCTGGATCAATTGCCACCATTCTCCCCACACCCCAGAGCACCCAACGGGACCAGGGGCAGAGGAGCAGCCCTGTACCTGGCAGGGCTGAGATGGGTTCCCTGCTGCTCTCAGGAGCCGCAGGCCTTCCTTCTGAACACAGGTCCCGTGGCAGAGTGGCTAGAAGGAAAAGTGAATACTAATTCTGCTTCTTCTGCTCTGTCACCTTCCGTAGCGGAGCAGGGCCTCAGGAGGAAGGTGTTATGAACAAAACAAAACAAAACAAAACAAAACAATTAAAACTTTTGGGGAATGTTGTTAACAATGTATGTATAAAAAGGGATGTTGTTGATACAAGTAACAAGTTATAATTGGATACGTAGTTAACAGGGTGTGGTGCAGGGTTGGATGTTGTGGGTACAAAGTAAGGTGATTAGTTATATCAAAACTCAATACTGTGGTGTATACCTAAAAGGGGACTGGAACCAGGGAGGAAATGCCAATCTTTGTGGAGGGGGGGCAGAGAAGCTTCTAGAAGTATAGCATCGTAGAACACAGCCACAGCTTGGATTAAGACTGGAGGAGAGACCAAGCAATAAGAAGTAAGAATCTCAAAATGATTGGCCAAGACGGCGCCAACTTATGGGCTAATCAGCAACAGAAAAAGAAACCTATCACAGCACGGATCCTGAGCACCCCAATAAGGGAAGAAGAGAGAGACTTTAAAAGGCCTGGGGCGTGTGACACCCGGGTCTTTCCTTAGAGCTGGTGTCCTTGGAAATGCCCCTAGGTATACAATTACTACGTTGTTGAAACAGTCTCCGGACTAGCCGGAGGCTTTGGCTTCCAGTTGTTCTGTCTGTAATAACCAGGCTTACTTGTTTTTAATTAACTGTCCTGCTTTTTTTTTGTTACTTTGAAGTTTTCGTTGTAAGCCTGTCCATAAAACCAGGAGCAAAGCAAAACTCCTCAGCCCTGTCGGGAATCTCTGGTAGAGGAGCACTGGACCCCTGAAAATGTCAAGACTTCAGAGACTTGAAATAATGAACTGAATTGTTAAACTTTCAACAGTCTGGGAAAAAAAACCAACAAACTTTGATTTTGTTTTAATGGCTGTTTACTAGGGTTAACGTTCAAACACTCGGATAAGAGTTAAAACAGCAACAGACTAATAAACCAGTAGAAGGAGGGTTAAGGAAGGGTTGAAATTTCTTTCTGACTTGGGGAGGTGTAGTGTGGTGGGGTTTCTTTAGCCACAGAAAGGCTCCAGTGATGCTGGGGTTGCTCAGGCTGAGGGCGTGGGAGGTGCAGCTCTGCCCCACGTGTGGAGCTGTGCCCAGCTGTGCCCAGCTGTGCCCAGCCCAGCAGGATGTGCCTGTGGAGCAGGGCCGGAGGAGCCGTGGGGATGTGTGGGGGCCTGGAGCAGCTGTCCCCTGGCCCGGCTGGGAGAGCCGGGGCTGTCCAGCGTGGGGAGGAGCAGGGAGCGGGGAGGCCTCACTGCGGCCTTGCGGTGCCCAAAGGGGGCAGAGAGCCATGGGGAAGGGGGAGGGTTTTAGACGAGAAGGGGAGATTGGGATCGGGTGTTCGGGAGAGCTGAGGGGGCAGTGAGACATTGGAAGGGACTGCCCAGAGAAGCTGTGGATGCCCTGTCCATGGGCCGCTCCAGGCCGGGCTGGGCCGGGCCCTGAGCGGCCTGACCTGGGGGGCGGCAGCAGCAGCAGGGGATGGCTGAGGTGCTGTCGCTGTCGAGGTAGGATGGGAATGAAGAGACTCTGACCAGAAGGCTGCTGAGAGTAAAACTCCAGTTTCTTCAAAATACACTGCTCTTTTATACAGAGCTTTGTGAGGACCAACTCCATTGGTCCTGAAGTGAAAACAAGCTACACCATTGCTGCAAAGCGCTTGACGCACAGTGCTAGAACTTAACTATAAACAATGTGAAAAACAAGAGAGATAAAGAATTATTTACATTCTTCTCCAGCTCTTTCCCAGGCTTCTGCCTGGCTAGAATCTCTCGTTTCTCTCTTTGACTGAATCTGAGACCCACAAGGTGCCTCCATGGCGTTCTGGAACTCCATGGGTGAGCACAGCAGCCATCAGTTACCTGGGCATGGAATGTTGCCACCGGTTGCCAGGGGCACTCCTGGTTCCAAGGTTCTGTTGGCACGGAGTCTGTTGAGCCAGTTGAGGGATTCTCTGCTGCGCAGCAGACGCGGAGCATCCTTCTTCTCCATCCCGCGAGGGAATAAAGAGCGATTTGGTGACTTTTGCAGGCCAAACTCTGGACTGACCGTACAGGTGAGTGCAGACGATTCTTGGAAAGGCTTCTGATGCTGAGGGGCTGGGCTGGGCTGCAGGATGGGCTGCAGGTGGGCTCAAGTGCCAGAGTCATGGACTTTGCCTCTAGCTTTGGACAGGAACTGGAGACTTGGGAACGGGAGTCTTAGGGCATGGGAGTGTTCAAGAAAACTGGCAATCCAAATGGATAATCTCGCCTCTGCTTTTCTAATAGGTTTGGTGAGAAATTTTCTGTCACGCTGAAAAATCTGCAGTGGGCTGCCTAAAGGAACCAAAGGGATTGATCACATCCCTGACATTCCTTTTTTGGAGTTTGTCCCACTTATTTGGTGGTTGCTTTTGATCACAAAACACCATGAGCTCAGTAAGTACTTTGCAAATCTGATTCTTGAAACATTTTCCAGGGTAGGTCTAGAAAGCATTTCAAGAGATTGTAGCAAATGCAGAGGAACAGAAACCTTTAAAAACTTCATGTAACTTGGTGTTCTGGAATTGGGAAGGTTTTGTATTTCTGGGTGTTAGCAGTAATGCAGAAATGCTTACAGTGTGAGCAGCAACCTGCTGGAATTGGGAACTGGTCTCCTCATTTTCAAGCCATTGGGACAGGCTCTTTTTCGGGGAGGTGGCTTATTGGAGATCAGGGGTGCTGTCTTTTCCCTGGTGTAATGTGCTCGGGTGGGAATGGCCCATAGCAGCATTTGGTGTGTATTCCAGCCTTTGCAGGAGTGTCTTCTGTATCCTTGTGTGCTGTCATTGGTGTTGCAAAACCCAAGGGCCATGTTAATATTCGTGGCAGAGAAAATGCTAAGGCTTTGTTCCCTGTCAGCGTCAGCGAAAGCGCCCTGGAGGAGCAGTTGATTCCAGGCCAGCTCAGAAACGGAGCCGGCTGCTGCCCTCCAGCGCAGGTGGAACTTCTCAGACAGAGCCAACAGACCTTGAGGAAAGGGGCACACCTGCTTTTGAGCCTGGTAAGAACAGAAGCGTCTTCTGGAGGGTTGAAGACCATCTGGCCATGTGCTTTTGCCAGTTTCTAGGCCCTTTACTGGGGAGGAAGGGAAGGGAAACCTTGGGATTAAGGAGGCATCCCTAAACAGCAAGCCTTCTGACAACAGTTTTGGTTTGTTACTGAGATCATCATTGCTGCTGCTTGGTATTGCTGCTCTTATTGGCTGCAAGTGGGAGATGAGCTGTGTAGGAAAGGTCCTCCCGTGCTGCTCAAACACCTGAATGTGTGTTCTGATGAGCTGGCAGTCACTGCAGCTGCCACAGTGGAGGGTGGCAGGCTGAGTTTGAGTTGTCCCAAGCTGTATGAAGATAAGGAAACTGTCATTAGCTGTGGCCCATCCTTCAGGGGAATATGTACAGCATGATACTTTAAAATTAGGATCCCCTCTATGATTACAGTTTTGATGGGACTTTATTTCCACTCTGTGTTAAGCATTCCCCTCTATGAAATGAATCATCTGTTGATGTGAACCTCCTGTAATCTGTTGTCATCCAATAGAACTTGTGAGGAGCTCAGCTGCTCTTCTGCTTGTTTTGCCCCTTCAGAGGGCACGGCCAGCTGTGCTCCCTGTGCACTGTTGAGGGCAAAGCTTGAGTGAAATTTTGGACATATTCCTGAAAAAAAAAGACCTAGAGCACAGTTAATCCAACCTCAGCATGTTCCACACTGGCAGCCCATTTCATTCCTTTGCATTCTCTGATCTGACTCTAATGTTCTCATTTTCATTTGGTGAAGACGTCATAGATCTCACAGGTGAAGACGAAAATGCCATAAATGTCGCAGGGGAAGAAGTCATACAGCTCACATATGAAGATGCCATAGATGTCGCACGTGAAGAAGTCATACAGCTCACATATGAAGACGCCATAGATGTGGACGGTGAAGAAGTCATACAGCTCAGATATGAAGGTGTCATACATCTCCCAGGTGAATCTTCAGAGCCTGAAGTCATCACTATCAGTGACGATGAGTCTTCTATGGTAAGTAGTGAATGGCACACTCCTCTCCATCTTGCATTCAGATTAGTTTCTCTTGAGCTCCTGGGCCTGTCTTCTGGCATCTTACTATCTCTTTGAGTATCACTTGCAGGGAGTGTAAGAATAATCTAAAAGAGCTTGTTGCTTCAGTAATTTAAAGAAAAAGCAAGGGAGAGGACAGGAAGTATTTGACTTCCCAAATAAGAAGTGTTTTTGCTGCAACATCAGTTTAAGGTGCTCTTGTCACTGAGGTGCCAAGTGCAACTGCAGCTGACTGGGGTAGAAACTAGGTGTATTTTTATTACTCCAAGAAGACTTTAAAAATGTCACTTTTTTTTTCTTTTCATTTCCCCTGCTGTTTGAAAGAATAACGCTTGATCCAGACTGTGTAGTTTATTCCATCAATTTTGGGGTGTTGCTGCTGCCGTGCAAAGCAGAATATGCAGCAGGCATAACATAAAGGGTACCTCCTGACAGCATTATTCCGGAGCCTTTGCAAAGGAAAGGCCTCAAACTTTTCAACAGAGCCTGCGTCACCCAGCTCCAGTTCCCAGAGATGGTTTGGGTTTGGGGTTCTTTCATTAGCAACTGTTAATCTAACACAAAATATCTTTGGCTAACACAGTGCATTTGCCAGTTTGGGGGTAAGAGAGGGAAAGAAACAGCTCCAGGCCTAAATGCAATTAGGAAACTGAAATGGGGAAGCAGGAAGTACAGTGTTCAGGTGTTTCTAAGGGCATCTATGTCTACCCCATTGCAGGACAGGGAGCAGAGCCAGCAGCAGCTGAATCTTTCCAGAACATCAGATGAGCCACTGGCAAGGGAAGATGAAGAAGAACCAAGAGACATTGATGATGAGTATGTTACAGATTAATTGACTCTCTAAAGTCTAATTTCTGATACATAGCAGGAGATTTTGCCAAGCTTTTGGGTTCTGCTTGATTCTGTGCCAAAACTTCAGAATTGGAATAGAGTGGCCTGATGGAAAGAGAAACAATTTTTAAAAAAACCAAGAAAACAAACCAAAAAAATCCAGTAGAGACCATTCTTCTCTGTGCATGAAGCCATTACATAATGTTTCTTCAGTATGGCTTGAAATGCTTGCAATATGTAAAAGCTCTGGGAATGATTGTATTGTTGGGCTGAGATATTGCTAAATCAAAATAGGGGATGTTTTAAGTACCAACATTTTCTTTAGTGGCAACCCTTGGTGCCCAGGAAATAAATGGCTCCATGTTTAAATGGCTGCATGTTCTTCTAGTTCTGCTCTCTCTAGGGATTGGCTACCATTTGATTTCGATCTTCCATATTGGTCAGATGAGGACTCAGAGGTGAGGATCCACATGTTCTTGTCCTTTATGGTTTGTGGGAGGGAAAGGGACAAAAGAGGAGCTGCACAACTCAGTTGTTTTAGGTGAGTGCCACATGCAGCTGGCCGGAGGCACAGCCCTTGCTGGGAAGCTCCAGCTTGCCCATCCCTCCAAGTCCTTTCTTGATGGTGTCCGTAGTGGGAGAAACCCTTGCCAGGATGGCACTGGCAGATCTGTGTGTTCCTTATAGTTCTATAACATTGAGTGACTGCACATAGTCCAAGTCCAGTTTGCCTGGTGCCAACAGAGCAGCAAACTGGAATTCTTTCCTTCCAATGCCTGTTGTGGTTTCCTTTCTTCAGCAGTGGCTCACCTTATATTGAGTGTTTATGGATATCACATTTGAATTTTCCCTTTTGAGGGAGAAAGAGAGAAAGAAACAGTTCTAGGCCCAAATCCAGTTAGGGACCTGAAACAGAGGAGGAAGGTGTTCAGGTGGTTCCTAATCTGTCTCCATTCTACCCCATTGCAGGACAGGGAGCAGAACCAGCAGTACCCACATGTTTCCAGTGCAGCAGGGAATTCAGCTGATGTACTGGCAAGCAATGATGAAGAGGAACCAAGAGATGTTGAAGGGTATGCATGAGAGAAAGTGTCTCTCTAAACTCTAATTTCTGATATATGGTAAAACTGATTTTTTTCACCAAGCCTTTGGGTTCTGCTTGATTCTGTGCCAAAACTTCAGAATTGGAATAGAGTGGCCTGATGGAAAGAGAAACAATTTTTAAAAAAACCAAGAAAACAAACCAAAAAAATCCAGTAGAGACCATTCTTCTCTGTGCATGAAGCCATTACATAATGTTTCTTCAGTATGGCTTGAAATGCTTGCAATATGTAAAAGCTCTGGGAATGATTGTATTGTTGGGCTGAGATATTGCTAAATCAAAATAGGGGATGTTTTAAGTACCAACATTTTCTTTAGTGGCAACCCTTGGTGCCCAGGAAATAAATGGCTCCATGTTTAAATGGCTGCATGTTCTTCTAGTTCTGCTCTCTCTAGGGATTGGCTACCATTTGATTTCGATCTTCCATATTGGTCAGATGAGGACTCAGAGGTGAGGATCCACATGTTCTTGTCCTTTATGGTTTGTGGGAGGGAAAGGGACAAAAGGGGAGCTGCACAACTCAGTTGTTTTAGATGGGTGCTATGAGCAGCTGGCTGGAAGCACAGCCCTTGCTGGGAAGCTCCAACTTGCCCATCCCTCCAAGTCCCTTCTTGGTGATGTCTATAGAGGGAGAAACCCCTGCCAGGATGACACTGTCAGATCTCTGTGTTCTTTGCAGTTCTAGCATTAAGTAGCAGATTTCACATAGTCCAAGTCCAGTTTGCCTGGATAGAGCAATAGAGTAGCAAACTGGAATTCTTTACACACAAATTTCTGTTGTGGTTTCCATTCTTCAGCAGCTGTTCATCCAACATGTAGTGTTCAGGGCTGGGACTGCAGAAGTTGCCCTTTTTGGGGCTAACAAGCGAAAGAAAAGCTTCTAGCCCAAATCTAATCAGGGAAGTGATACAGGGAAGTAGGATGGAGTTGTTTCGAGCGGTTCCTACTCTGTTTTCATTTTTACCCCACTGCAGTCCAGGGAGCAGAACCAGCAGGACTCACATCTTTCCAGACCAGCAGAGATTTCAGCAGGTCCACTGACAACCCATGATGAAGAGGAACCAGGAGGTAGCGGGTATGTGAGAGTAAAATATCTCTCTAAATTCTAATTTCTGATATATAGTAGGAACAGGTTTTTCTAAGCTTCTGGGTTCTGCTGAAGTCGGTGCAGAAACTTCAGACCTGCAATATAGTGGCCTGTCTGGCAGAGAAGTAAGCAAAAGAATCCAAAAAAATCACATAGCAAGATCCATCTGAAACCTTTCTTTTCTTTTCATAATGTCGTGGTTGAATATTTGTTACAGTGTGGCTTGATATATGCTGAAATACTTGCAGTACATAGCAGCTCGGGGAACAGTTGTGGTGCTGGGCTGGGATTTTGCTTAATCAGAATAGGTATATACATGTTGGTAACTCTCTGTCTGCAGTGAGATTATAGGCTCCATGTTCAAATGGCTGCATGTTCTTTCTGGTTCCCTCTAGTGCATGGCCAGCAGGTCCTGCTGGTCCTCCAATGAGGGAGGGTGACAACTCACAGGTGCAGGACAAGGAGCAGAGCCAGCAGCACCCACCTGGCTCCAGCAACACAGAGAATTCAGCTGAGCTATGGGCAAGTAACCATGAAGAGGAACCAAGAGATAACGATGAGTATGTGACTGATGAAGTGTCTCTCCAAAGTGTATTTTCTGATATTCAGTAGACACAGGTCTTTTTGCCAAACTGCTTGATTCTGTGTGATGGAATCTGATTTGAACATAAGTGGCCTGTCTGGCAGGGAACTAATGGAAAAAAAAAAACCCAACAACAAAGCAAAATCGCAGAGAAACCTTTCTTCTCCATTCAGGAAGTCATTATTGAATGTTTCTTAAATGATGGATTGCAATACACTGTAATGCTTGCCGTACATAAAAGCTCGTGCACTGGTGTGTTTCTGGGCTGGGATGTTGCTAAATCAGAATGAGGGGTTATTTCTGTTTTTGCAATTTGATGTCTTGGTAGATCTCTTTGCACTGTGAAATTGACAGCTGTATATTCTTCTAGTTCTCTTAACTCTGATGAATGGCCAGATCGTTTTGAGAGTCCTCCGACATGGCGGGATGACATTACAGATGTAAGCATGTTGTTCTTATCACATGTTCTTGTCCTTTCTGCTTTGTGGGAGGGGAGGAGACAGAGTGGGAGCTCTGTCTCTGTCTCAGCTGCCACTCTGTGTCCTCAGTTGTCCTAGATGGGAATGTCACATGCAGCTGGCTGGAAGCACAGCCCTTGTTGGGAAGCTCCAACTTGCCCATCCCTCCAAGTCCTTTCTTGGTGCTGTCCATAGAGGGAGAAGCCCTTGCCAGGTCGGCACTGGCAGATCTGTGTGTTCCTTATAGTTCTAGCATTGACTGACAGAGTGCAGATACCCGAAGTCCAGTTTGCCTGGTGCCAATAGAGCAGCAAACTTTTTTGCCCCTAATTCCTGTGGTTGTAGTTTCCATTTCTCAGCAGCTGTTCATCTAGCATGAATTGTATAGGGCTAACAAGGGAAAGAAAAGGTTCTAGCCCAAATCCAGTCAGGGAACTGAAACAGGGAGGCAGGACGGAGTGGCTTCAAACAGTTCCTACTCTGTCTCCATTTTTACCCCTCTGCAGGACTGGGAAGAGAGCCAGCCAATTTATTCCTGGTCAGAAGAGAATTTGTTCGAAATACTGTCAAGCAACCTTCAACAGGAACCAAGAGATATTGAATTGTACGTGACAGATAAAGTGTCTCTCCAAAGTGTAATTTCTGATGTATGGTAGACAGAGGTTTTTGCCAAACTTTTGGATTCTACTTAATTCTGTTTGGAGAATTTTGACTTGAAACACATAGGCCTGTCTAGATAAGAAGTATCCAAAAAAAAAAAAAACACCAAACCCCAAAAACAAAACAAAACAAACCCAAAAACAGCCCCAAACTAAAACCAAGTAAAATCCAGGAGAAATATTTCCTCTCTGTCAGGATGACATTATTCAATGTTTCTTACATTATGGATTGCGATATACTGACATGCTTGAAGTACATAAAAGCTCTTGCACTTGATTGTGTTACTGGGCTGGGATGTTACTAAATCAGAACAAGGGGTTATTTTAAATTTCTTCAATTATATGTTTTGTTGGCAAACCTCTGTGCTCTGTGAAATTGACAGCTACATGTTCTTCTGGTTCTGTTCCCTCTAGTGAACCACCAAGTGGTATTACTAGTCCTCCAAACAGGGAGAATGATAATGCAGAGGTAAGGATCTAAATGTTGTTGTAATTTCTGATTTGTGGAAGGGAAAGCAGCAAGAAGGGAGCTGCACAACTCAGTTGTTTTAGGTGGGATGCCACATGCAGCTGGCTGGAAGCACAGCCCTTGTTGGGAAGCTCCAACTTGCCCATAGGTCCAAGTCCTTCCTTGGTGGTGTCCATAGAGGGAGAAGCCCTTGCCGGGATGGCACTGGCAGCTCTGTGTGTTCCTTATAGTTTTATATAGCATTGAGTGACAGACTGCACTTAGTCCAAGTCCAGTTTATCTGGTGCCAATAGAACAGAAAAATGGAATTCTTTACTCTTCAGTAGTTGTTAATCTAACGGGGAATGTTAAGGTTATCATAGCAGAACTTGCCAGTTTTGGGAGAATGAGGGAAATAAACAGTGCCAGGTCAAATCCAAATAGGGAACAGGAACAGGGGAGGAGGGTGTTCAGGGGGTTCCTCAGCTGCCCCTGTTTGTCCCCTGTTGCAGCAATGAGAGCAGAATCAGCAGCACCCACTTCTTTGCTTTTCGGGGCAGCGGCTCTTTGTGCTACTGCTTTGATGCTCTTAGGCAAACTTAGAGGGTGACAGCCTAGCCTTGCTCCCCTCCTCTGCTGTAACTGCTTTCTGAGCTGGGGTTTGTGTGCAGCACCAGGGGGGCTCACCAAATCTAATTGTATCTTCTTTTCTCTCCCTTCCCATGTGCATCGATGGAAGCTTCTTGAAGGTGAGATGATGTTTTACGGTTGGTAATGGACTTTTATCTAAAATGTGATAGTTAGTTTTGTTGTACTTTCCCAAGAAAGTCGAGCAGCTAGGATTGAAACTGCTTTTAGCAAAAGACAAGGGACAGGGCTAAAGCCTCTGGCCAGTGTCTTAGAGAACGGATGCAATGTGTGTGTGGTGGCCTCTGTCAGTCACAGTGGGAAATCCCTGCAATAAAAGTTGTAGCTGAGTACTTATGCAGAAGGAACTTTAATTTGGTAACACTTTCTGCAGTTTTGATTGATTGGTGATTGATTAGTGTTACATGGGCACTGGAGTTGCAGAGGTCATCGCTGCCTGCGGTTTCTGAGAGTTAAAAAGCATTTCTTGACCCTTCTGCTGCTACAGAGCAGGCCATTAAGAATGGTTCTCCCTGTGATTTGGTCAATATGTTGTCCACAAAAATTGGATTTGTTACTGGGGTGTGACAGGTAAATAATCATACACTTGAGAGAGACATTGGTTGTTTATTTCAGTGTTTCACCAGTCTGGGTGCTCAGTGGTATTTCACAAATCAGACACACCCACTATCAAAAGAACTTCTATTATTTATAGATTTTAACAAACAAAGAAATTAGCATTACAAGTGACATGGTTATCTCCTTAGGTCGTGTTCTGTCTTCTTTTGGTTAAGGATTGTCTTACTTCTCACTTTAATTAGTCCACTCAGTCTCCTTCTTCTTTTGGGCTGGGGAGTTTCTTGAGTCATTGCTCCATGAGTTGGGGGCTGCAATCTCCCCCTGCAGGAATTATTTTCTACCAGTCAGAGCTGCTTTCAGGAGAGTTGGGTTTCTTAGTTTCTTCCTTATCTTGGGAGTTGTGCCAGATGTCCTTTTGGCCCCTCAATTCTGCATTTTTTGTGTCCAATCTCAGTGGGCATCCTTCTCCTCAAGCTTTGTTGACCCTTCCCCAAATCTGAGCTCCTTCAAGCATTTCAAGCCTTGAACCTTTACAAGCCAATTCTACCAAGAAGGAAGTTGTTTTTCTTCCCCAGTTAGAGCTAGTTTGTTAGTTGCTGTCTATTTAATGGAATAAATCTCCCTTCCAGGCGACTTGGCTTGAAAGTATAGAATGCTCAAATATAGCAATACAAAGAGCATACTTCCTTAAGAATTCTTTCACATAGTCTACATTTTGCATAATATATAACTCCATTTTCAAATTGTCTTAATTCAGGAGGATGATGATGGCAATTTCTAAGGGGATAGTGCTCCGAGTAATTTTATAGTTTCCAGGGACTTTCCTTGAGAATCTCTTAGGTCACCTTTTTTAGCTGTGTGTAGGCTGAACAGAGCAAATATTTTATGTTGTTTTGTAGCAGAGTAGTCACAATGTCTGGAAGGGTCCAGTCTTAGTATTTGGGAAAGTAGTTTGTTTGAGATTGTTTTAAACCCAGCTGAATAGTGTCCATTTAAAATAGGAACCATTGCTGACTATTTCTATAACTTGTTTCAAAGGTAGCTCCGGGGAGAGAGAGAATAATAGATCTAACTTCTGAAAATTAAATTACAGTGCATGGACAGGAAAGGAGAAATGTTACATCAAACAGCCAGGAACAGGTGGATGGCCCTGGTAATGGAACAGGAGCTAATGATGCCCCTGTGGCTGACTCAGCCCCTGAAGAACAGGGAGCAGAGGAGGAGGACACTCAAAATCCAGAGTATGTATGCCTCATGCCCCACCACACACAGAATTCTGTGCCTTTCTTTCTTTTCTGTGTAGGACTTAATAATAGTGCTATGCCTGATTTCTCTTTGACGCCTTCCCTACTCTACTCATTTCCCTCCTTCTCCCATGTTGCAGGATGATCACATGATACCATTTGAATGTTGGGAGAAAAAAGCAGCCCAAAGCAGATGTGCATCTTTGCACAGAGCCTTAGAGACGAGTGTGGGAGTATGGCAAGGAATGGGGATTGGTCACAGGCCATAGCTCAGTATTGCATTTGCTTTTTCTGACAAGCTGTAGTAGTGATGTTAGATATGGAAATGCTTCCATTGTAATTACTGGGGCTTGGCATCACGGGGCCAGCAGGCAGCAGCTGGGCAAATTCCAACAAAAATTCCCTGCTGGAATGGTGCCAGCTGGTTGCCTTTCTCCTGGAGCTGGAGCCCTTCTTCCCAAGGTAGACTTGCACACAGGCAGTTGTGGAGGTCATGCTTTTATGGCCAGTGCTGGATGTCACAGGCCCTGATTTGCTTGCTTCTGTGATGGAAATCTTGCCGTTCAAGTTGGGTGCCTGCACAGTAAAATTCCCATTCTGCAGAGGAACAGGAAAGTCCTGCTGTAGGGACACTCCATCAGGATAAGAAAGATACAGTTCATTAGACTGATTCAATTTAACCAAGTGTCCTTGTCACTAGGGAAGACAAAGAACATTGGAATTATGGTATAAGGTTTTCGAAGTGGTGTTTTTGGGGTTGGGGGAAAGACACAGGTTTTAATAAAGCTGGTGTGCTTTGAGCCTTTTGGAAAGGCAATGTAGGAGACAACTTGAGTGTGAAACTTTTAGGTGTCAGGTCTTAAATATGCCACCTAAAGGGCTTCTACGATTCTAAACCTTAATTGGGCATTTTGCCAATGAATTTGTAGATGCTTAAGTTTTGGTTGTTAAGTCTGTAGGTGAACAAATCCCAGCCCCTGGGTAATATAAAACAGGAATACTTTGTTCCTCCAGTCTCAAGCTTTTCGGTTACTGAATGTAACTGCTCTGTTTAGTTAAGGCTGAAATAGCTCAGTGCTGCAGCATTTAAAATTGACCAAAGCCCCCTTCCCAGGGAGGGCTGGATCTTGCCAGAGCTGTATTACTCTATAGTTTAAAACTGGGTCCTGGAATGAATATTGTGGGGTGAATAATTCCCAGAGGACAGCTGATGCTGTAGTTACAAAGCTCTTACTGATGACCTGCTGGAAGTCAAGGTTGCCATACACAAACTGGCCAGTGCTAGAGGCTGCTGCTACTTCAAAGCCCAGAGCAAGGTGACTGACTGCACCTTTCTCCTAGTGAAAACCAGGACACCCTTTCCCTCAGGGCAGGGAGACCCCAAATCCTCACTAAGTGCAGCAAACAGAGACTTAAAGACAGCAGGGTTCTTCAAAGGAAATGTGTCATGGCTAGTCAGTGCAGTTGTATGAATATGTGAGATTTTATGTATCAATAGCCACCGAAGTGTGGTTATACTAACAGCTGCATGTTCTTTCTAGTTCTCTTTCCTCCAGTGCACAGCAAGGAGTTGTTATTAGGTGTCCAATTTGCATGGAGTCTTACTCAGAGGTAAGGATCCACCCGTTGTTGTCCTGTCTGCTTTGTGGGAGGAGAAAGCCAGAAGGGGGGAGCTGCACAAGTCAGTTGGATGATGTGGGATGCTGTGGGCAGCTGGCTGGAAGCACAGCCCTTGCTGTGAAGCTCCACAAGTCACTTCTTGGTGAATGCAGAGGCAGAAGCCCTTGCCAAGATGGCACTGGCAGATCTGTGGGTCCCTCGTAATTCTAATTCTAGATGCTCAAAATAGAGCCTGATGCCAGTTGAGCAGCAAAATCAAATTCTCTCCTCCCAATAAATGTTGTGGTTTTCTTTCTTCCAGTTTATTCAACGCGGACGACAGCTCGTGGCAACCCTATGTGGCCATGTCTTCTGCAGTAGATGCCTCCCTATTGCTCTTGAGGCTTCTTACATGTGCCCAAACTGCAGAATGGCACTCACACCAGAACTATACCATACCATTTATTTATGAGTGCTAGATGGATCTTGGCCAATAGGCAGCGTAGAAATTTATTTATGTCTATAGTTCTTCCTCTATATAGTTTCATTTTTTCTGAATTCAATTTAAGTAAAGTTTTGATTGATTTAAATATAGTCTGTCTGCTCTTCTGTCTGCACTGTGCTGGTAGAGATGTTGTTTAACAGGTAGAAATAAGGCTCTTTGTTGGAGCAGTAAGGAGCTTGTTCATCTCCCTGTAGTCATTGACTTGGGGGCAATGTGCTAAAGCCATAATCTTTGCAGTTCTTATGGTCAGTGTGTGTTGTAGAGGGAAAAAGAAACAGGCCTTCCTTTTGGGGCAAGGCCTTGTATTTCTCAAGCCAGATTCTGGTAAATGTTTTGGTGAAAATGTCATGATTTTGGTGCTCTGAATATTGGAAGAACAGCAGGTTGTCCACAGTTTGCGAAGAAAACAGTTTCCTTTGAGAAACTTGTAGGTATCCAGACAGCTTGTTTATGGTCCAAGCTGCTCCATTATGTTGTGGTTAAAGCATTGCATTTATGACTACCAGCTGATGACAGGAGCGCTGCCAGCTTCCCTGAAGCTCTTCACCCTTCTAAAAAGCCTGTAAGCTTAAGGGCAATCACAATAATAGAGATGTGTAGACTGCTGTGTTCAACACTTAGCCTGCAAAACAGAAGACAGAAGTAAGTAGTCAGGTAAAGAAACAAAACAACTGCCATGAGCATCACCATCATTTATCATCATCACCATCACCATTTACATTTCCCACTGCAAAAGCAAATTGTGTCCAGAGAGGATGGAGAGCTAGTATCAGCTCTTAGACTCAGGGTGCTGTCATGGGCTGGCAGCAAGTGGCCCCATCCATCACAGGGAGTTACATGGGATGTGGCCAGTGGCTGCCAATGGCATGTACCTGTCCATGTATTTGGGAGAATACTTGCGCTGAAGGCACGAGCCTTTAACCACCTGCAGGGCTAAGCGAGACCTGCACTTCTCAAGCTCTGGTTTCAGTGCTGGTGAACACTTCCATCTGCCAGCTGGCCATGGTACTTCACAGCTCAAGGGCTGCTGAAATATCCCTGCCTGCACGGGAGCCCTGCAGAAGGGCTTGTCATGCATTTCCCCTTGAAGAATTCTGTTTCATCAGTGGAGATTTCACTTCCTGGGGATGGAAAGCCCAAGGAAAAACAAACCATCCTGGACTTTGCCACCTACCCACCACCACTGCATGTGGTGAGCCCAGGGTTCATTTAAAGGCATTTGCAATCAGAATGCCAAATTTCTTGCTGCTTGAGGAGAAAGAAAGAAAGAAAGAAAGAAAGAAAGAAAGAAAGAAAGAAAGAAAGAAAGAAAGAAAGAAAGAAAGAAAGAAAGAAAGAAAGAAAGAAAGAAAGAAAGAAAGAAAGAAAGAAAGAAAGAAAGAAAGAAAGAAAGAAAGAAAGAAAGAAAGAAAGAAAGAAAGAAAGAAAGAAAGAAAGAAAGAAAGAAAGAAAGAAAAAGATGGTGATTTTGTTACACTGATATTTCTAGTCTCTCTGGATTAAAAGATTAAAGTTTGCTGCAAGTTGTCCAGTACAAAAATCACTGCTTCCTTTTGTAAAGCAACTTTTTATCAGGTATTTTTAGGACAGGAATTCTGTAGTTCTCTATTGCAGTTTATGGATTTCATAGGTTGTATATTTGGGAAGCTGTGCTTTTACTTCTTCCAGCAGATCCAAACCACTGCTCTGATTTGCTTGCTTGTTTTACAATTGCTCCAGAAGTTTTCAGTATTTCTCTAGCAATTTGCTATGTTGTGCTGGAAGCTGCAAATCAGCTTAGTGTCTTCTGCAGTAGATGCCTCCCTATTGCCCTTGAGGCTGCTCACATATGCCCATTCTGCTGGGTGGAACTCAATGCAGCAGTATATTTTCCCATTTATTTATGAGTGCTTCTCAGGACAGACTGAGATGGATCTTGGCCAATAGGCAGCGCAGAGACTTGTTTCTTTACGTATATAGTTCTTCCTCTATATAGTTTCATTTTTGCTGAATTCAATTATAAATAAAGTTCGGATTGATTTAAATATAGTCTGTCTGCTCTTCTGTGCTGGACTGTACTTATTGTAGTTCTTGTGGCCAGTGTGTGTTGTACAGGGAAAAAGAAACACAGCCTGCTTGGGGTGAGAGGGATTCAATTTCTCAGGCCAGACTCCGGTGGAGGCTTTGGTGAAAATGTCATGACTTTATTCCTCAGAAGATGGAAAGAGTAGCAGGTTGTGCACGCAGCCAAAGAAAGCAATGTTCTTTGACAATATCTGGTACATTAACAAACTGCTGCATTTAGTGCTGTAAGGTTTCACTAGAATTAGAATCTGGAGGCTTTTGAAGGAAGGTGTTTTTAAATGTCTGAAGTTGGTTACCATCTTTGAGCTGTTGGCAGTACAACTGTGTTGTAGCTTCCTTCAATCACAGCAGTATAATCCTAAGTTACCCTGAAGAGAAATGCAACTGTCCAGAGATTCAAAAATTGGACATAAGAGAGGAAAGAAAGTTACTTCTGTGATACAAAAGTAATAAAGAAGCACAGGCAGATCTCAGGTAAACAGTGGGAAAGTAGATTCATTGTGACATGAAACAGAAAACTCAGATGACCAAACTGAACTGAGGTCCTCTGTGTATTAAAAGCTGGTCATCTGTGTGGACATGAATCCTTAATTTTGGTTTTTCATTTTTGTCTTTATTGTATTATTTATCTGCTTCCTCAGTCATATTTCAAGATGTCCTAATATTGCCATATTTAGGTAGAGGTAGTAAAATAAACAAGGTTCAATGTACCCAGTAATTTTTATGTGGCTTGGTCTTAATAAAAAAATGAAAACATTAGTATTAGCCTGATAAAGTGGTTTTTTGAATTTCGTTTTTAATGAAACCTACTTGAGTTGTCAAAATTAAACTCAAAGATAATTCTTCAACAGACAGAAATAAAATTATTTAATTACAAGATGGCCATAAATTTTAGACTGATGTTTTATGGTTGTCATTTTTGCTAGACTTTAAGCTACTTGGTGGATGCAATGACAGTAAGCAGAAATGTCTTACTAAATTATCTAAGTGTCTTTCTAAAAGCTATATGCCTAGCTGACATGCAATGCCACGTATTCTCATGAAAAGGAGCATTTAAGGAAACGATTTATGGTCAAGTAAATTTAAGTAATGAAATGGCACTCAGCTGATTTTAAATTAGGTTTAAACAGATGTTAGTATGGCTCAACACTATCAGCTGAGGCAATTTTCTTTTAAAATTTTGGTATAGGGTTAGGAATTAAAGCATTCTGTGTGTATATATATATAATTTTTAGAAAGTATTGATCTAGAAAAACACTGATTAGCAAAGAGAAACGGAATAGTTAAAGCATTGGTTTCAGTTGTGGTGCGTAGTTGTCAGCAGAAGGAAAAGCACATTTTTCAGCTCATTTCATCATTGATCTGTAGGCATAGGAGAAGTGGGGTTTTTTGAGCTTTGAAGGCCAGACCACAAAGACAGCAAATTTGCATTGTTCATTTCTCATAATCAGTGCTTTTGGATTAATACAAAGTGCTTAAATATTCATCTATTAAATGTATATTTGGAATTGCTTCAGTGTCTTTGCATTTTTACATAAAGTATTAAATCTGCTTTTGGATTTATCAAAAAATGGAAAAGTCATCCCTACCCATTCTTCCACACCCAGCATGTTGTCAATTACCCAAAAGGATGAATTGTAATAACAGAGAAACTTTTGTAGGAAATGAGCCTTCTCATGTAGAGCCGGAGCTGAACATATCCTTGTGCTCTCCAGAGCCCTGGATCAATTGCCACCATTCTCCCCACACCCCAGAGCACCCAACGGGACCAGGGGCGGAGGAGCAGCCCTGTACCTGGCAGGGCTGAGATGGGTTCCCTGCTGCTCTCAGGAGCCGCACCTCTTTCTTCTGAACACAGGTCCCGTGGCAGAGTGGCTAGAAGGAAAAGTGAATACTAATTCTGCTCCTTATTCTCTGTCACCTTCCGTAGTGGAGCAGGGCCTCAGGAGGAAGGTGTTATGAACAAAACAAAACAAAACAAAACAAAACAAAACAAAACAAAACAAAACAATTAAAACTTTTGGGGAATGTTGTTAACAATGTATGTATAAAAAGGGATGTTGTTGATACAAGTAACAAGTTATAATTGGATACGTAGTTAACAGGGTGTGGTGCAGGGTTGGATGTTGTGGGTACAAAGTAAGGTGATTAGTTATATCAAAACTCAATACTGTGGTGTATACCTAAAAGGGGACTGGAACCAGGGAGGAAATGCCAATCTTTGTGGAGGGGGGGCAGAGAAGCTTCTAGAAGTAGAGCATCGTAGAACACAGCCACAGCTTGGATTAAGACTGGAGGAGAGACCAAGCAATAAGAAGTAAGAATCTCAAAATGATTGGCCAAGACGGCGCCAACTTATGGGCTAATCAGCAACAGAAAAAGAAACCTATCACAGCACGGATCCTGAGCACCCCAATAAGGGAAGAAGAGAGAGACTTTAAAAGGCCTGGGGCGTGTGACACCCGGGTCTTTCCTTAGAGCTGGTGTCCTTGGAAATGCCCCTAGGTATACAATTACTACGTTGTTGAAACAGTCTCCGGACTAGCCGGAGGCTTTGGCTTCCAGTTGTTCTGTCTGTAATAACCAGGCTTACTTGTTTTTAATTAACTGTCCTGCTTTTTTTTTGTTACTTTGAAGTTTTCGTTGTAAGCCTGTCCATAAAACCAGGAGCAAAGCAAAACTCCTCAGCCCTGTCGGGAATCTCTGGTAGAGGAGCACTGGACCCCTGAAAATGTCAAGACTTCAGAGACTTGAAATAATGAACTGAATTGTTAAACTTTCAACAGTCTGGGAAAAAAAACCAACAAACTTTGATTTTGTTTTAATGGCTGTTTACTAGGGTTAACGTTCAAACACTCGGATAAGAGTTAAAACAGCAACAGACTAATAAACCAGTAGAAGGAGGGTTAAGGAAGGGTTAAGGAAGGGTTTAAATTTCTTTCTGACTTGGGGAGGTGTGGTGTGGTGGGGTTTCTTTAGCCACAGAAAGGCTCCAGTGATGCTGGGGTTGCTCAGGCTGAGGGCGTGGGAGGTGCAGCTCTGGCCCTGCCCTGCCCCACGTGTGGAGCTGTGTCCAGCTGTGCCCAGCTGTGCCCAGCCCAGCAGGATGTGCCTGTGGAGCAGGGCCGGAGGAGCCGTGGGGATGTGTGGGGGCCTGGAGCACCTGTCCCCTGGCCCGGCTGGGAGAGCCGGGGCTGTCCAGCGTGGGGAGGAGCAGGGAGCGGGGAGGCCTCACTGCGGTCTTGCGGTGCCCAAAGGGGGCAGAGAGCCATGGGGAAGGGGAAGGGTTTTAGACGAGAAGGGGAGATTGGGATCGGGTGTTCGAGAGAGCTGCGGGGGCAGTGAGACATTGGAAGGGACTGCCCAGAGAAGCTGTGGATGCCCTGTCCATGGGCCGCGCCAGGCCGGGCTGGGCCGGGCCCTGAGCGGCCTGACCTGGGGGGCGGCAGCAGCAGCAGGGGATGGCTGAGGTGCTGTCGCTGTCGAGGTAGGATGGGAATGAAGAGACTCTGACCAGAAGGCTGCTGAGAGTAAAACTCCAGTTTCTTCAAAATACACTGCTCTTTTATACAGAGCTTTGTGAGGACCAACTCCATTGGTCCTGAAGTGAAAACAAGCTACACCATTGCTGCAAAGTGCTTGACGCACAGTGCTGGAACTTAACTATAAACAATGTGAAAAACAAGAGAGATAAAGAATTATTTACATTCTTCTCCAGCTCTTTCCCAAGGCTTCTGCCTGGCTAGAATCTCTCGTTTCTCTCTTTGACTGAATGTGAGACCCACAAGGTGCCTCCATGGCGTTCTGGAACTCCATGGGTGAGCACAGCAGCCATCAGTTACCTGGGCATGGAATGTTGCCACCGGTTGCCAGGGGCACTCCTGGTTCCAAGGTTCTGTTGGCACGGAGTCTGTTGAGCCAGTTGAGGGACTCTCTGCTGCGCAGCAGACGCGGAGCATCCTTCTTCTCCATCCCGCGAGGGAATAAAGAGCGATTTGGTGACTTTTGCAGGCCAAACTCTGGACTGACCGTACAGGTGAGTGCAGACGATTCTTGGAAAGGCTTCTGATGCTGAGGGGCTGGGCTGGGCTGCAGGATGGGCTGCAGGTGGGCTCAAGTGCCAGAGTCATGGACTTTGCCTCTAGCTTTGGACAGGAACTGGAGACTTGGGAACGGGAGTCTTAGGGCATGGGAGTGTTCAAGAAAACTGGCAATCCAAATGGATAATCTCGCCTCTGCTTTTCTAATAGGTTTGGTGAGAAATTTTCTGTCACGCTGAAAGATCTGCAGTGGGCTGCCTAAAGGAACCGAAGGGATTGATCACATCCCTGACATTCCTTTTTCGGAGTTTGTCCCACTTATTTGGTGGTTGCTTTTGATCACAAAACACCATGAGCTCAGTAAGTACTTTGCAAATCTGATTCTTGAAACATTTTCCAGGGTAGGTCTAGAAAGCATTTCAAAAGATTGTAGCAAATGCAGAGGAACAGAAACCTTTAAAAACTTCATGTAACTTGGTGTTCTGGAATTGGGAAGGTTTTGTATTTCTGGGTGTTAGCAGTAATGCAGAAATGCTTACAGTGTGAGCAGCAACCTGCTGGAATTGGGAACTGGTCTCCTCATTTTCAAGCCATTGGGACAGGTTCTTTCTCGGGGAGGTGGCTTATTGGAGATCAGGGGTGCTGTCTTTTCCCTGGTGTAATGTGCTCGGGTGGGAATGGCCCATAGCAGCATTTGGTGTGTATTCCAGCCTTTGCAGGAGTGTCTTCTGTATCCTTGTGTGCTGTCATTGGTGTTGCAAAACCCAAGGGCCATGTTAATATTCGTGGCAGAGAAAATGCTAAGGCTTTGTTCCCTGTCAGCGTCAGCGAAAGCGCCCTGGAGGAGCAGTTGATTCCAGACCAGCTCGGAAACGGAGCCGGCTGCTGCCCTCCAGCGCAGGTGGAACTTCTCAGACAGAGCCAACAGACCTTGAGGAAAGGGGCACACCTGCTTTTGAGCCTGGTAAGAACAGAAGCGTCTTCTGGAGGGTTGAAGACCATCTGGCCATGTGCTTTTGCCAGTTTCTAGGCCCTTTACTGGGGAGGAAGGGAAGGGAAACCTTGGGATTAAGGAGGCATCCCTAAACAGCAAGCCTTCTGACAACAGTTTTGGTTTGTTACTGAGATCATCATTGCTGCTGCTTGGTATTGCTGCTCTTATTGGCTGCAAGTGGGAGATGAGCTGTGTAGGAAAGGTCCTCTCGTGCTGCTCAAACACCTGAACGTGTGTTCTGATGAGCTGGCAGTCACTGCAGCTGCCACAGTGGAGGGTGGCAGGCTGAGTTTGAGTTGTCCCAAGCTGTATGAAGATAAGGAAACTGTCATTAGCTGTGGCCCATCCTTCAGGGGAATATGTACAGCATGATACTTTAAAATTAGGATCCCCTCTATGATTACAGTTTTGATGGGACTTTTTTTCCACTCTGTGTTAAGCATTCCCCTCTATGAAATGAATCATCTGTTGATGTGAACCTCCTGTAATCTGTTGTCATCCAATAGAACTTGTGAGGAGCTCAGCTGCTCTTCTGCTTGTTTTGCCCCTTCAGAGGGCACGGCCAGCTGTGCTCCCTGTGCACTGTTGAGGGCAAAGCTTGAGTGAAATTTTGGACATATTCCTGAAAAAAAAAGACCTAGAGCACAGTTAATCCAACCTCAGCATGTTCCACACTGGCAGCCCATTTCATTCCTTTGCATTCTCTGATCTGACTCTAATGTTCTCATTTTCATTTGGTGAAGACGTCATAGATCTCACAGGTGAAGACGAAAATGCCATAAATGTCGCAGGGGAAGAAGTCATACAGCTCACATATGAAGATGCCATAGATGTCGCACGTGAAGAAGTCATACAGCTCACATATGAAGACGCCATAGATGTGGACGGTGAAGAAGTCATACAGCTCAGATATGAAGGTGTCATACATCTCCCAGGTGAATCTTCAGAGCCTGAAGTCATCACTATCAGTGACGATGAGTCTTCTATGGTAAGTAGTGAATGGCACACTCCTCTCCATCTTGCATTCAGATTAGTTTCTCTTGAGCTCCTGGGCCTGTCTTCTGGCATCTTACTATCTCTTTGAGTATCACTTGCAGGGAGTGTAAGAATAATCTAAAAGAGCTTGTTGCTTCAGTAATTTAAAGAAAAAGCAAGGGAGAGGACAGGAAGTATTTGACTTCCCAAATAAGAAGTGTTTTTGCTGCAACATCAGTTTAAGGTGCTCTTGTCACTGAGGTGCCAAGTGCAACTGCAGCTGACTGGGGTAGAAACTAGGTGTATTTTTATTACTCCAAGAAGACTTTAAAAATGTCACTTTTTTTTTCTTTTCATTTCCCCTGCTGTTTGAAAGAATAACGCTTGATCCAGACTGTGTAGTTTATTCCATCAATTTTGGGGTGTTGCTGCTGCCG
This sequence comes from Taeniopygia guttata, assembly GCF_048771995.1. NCBI lineage: Eukaryota > Metazoa > Chordata > Aves > Passeriformes > Estrildidae > Taeniopygia > Taeniopygia guttata. Next base: position 47,570,437 of record NC_133028.1, on the reverse strand, counting down.
TGCAAAGCAGAATATGCAGCAGGCATAACATAAAGGGTACCTCCTGACAGCATTATTCCTGAGCCTTTGCAAAGGAAAGGCCTCAAACTTTTCAACAGAGCCTGCGTCACCCAGCTCCAGTTCCCAGAGATGGTTTGGGTTTGGGGTTCTTTCATTAGCAACTGTTAATCTAACACAAAATATCTTTGGCTAACACAGCGCATTTGCCAGTTTGGGGGTAAGAGAGGGAAAGAAACAGCTCCAGGCCTAAATGCAATTAGGAAACTGAAATGGGGAAGCAGGAAGTACAGTGTTCAGGTGTTTCTAAGTGCATCTATGTCTACCCCATTGCAGGACAGGGAGCAGAGCCAGCAGCAGCTGAATCTTTCCAGAACATCAGATGAGCCACTGGCAAGGGAAGATGAAGAAGAACCAAGAGACATTGATGATGAGTATGTTACAGATTAATTGACTCTCTAAAGTCTAATTTCTGATACATAGCAGGAGATTTTGCCAAGCTTTTGGGTTCTGCTTGATTCTGTGCCAAAACTTCAGAATTGGAATAGAGTGGCCTGATGGAAAGAGAAACAATTTTTAAAAAAACCAAGAAAACAAACCAAAAAAATCCAGTAGAGACCATTCTTCTCTGTGCATGAAGCCATTACATAATGTTTCTTCAGTATGGCTTGAAATGCTTGCAATATGTAAAAGCTCTGGGAATGATTGTATTGTTGGGCTGAGATATTGCTAAATCAAAATAGGGGATGTTTTAAGTACCAACATTTTCTTTAGTGGCAACCCTTGGTGCCCAGGAAATAAATGGCTCCATGTTTAAATGGCTGCATGTTCTTCTAGTTCTGCTCTCTCTAGGGATTGGCTACCATTTGATTTCGATCTTCCATATTGGTCAGATGAGGACTCAGAGGTGAGGATCCACATGTTCTTGTCCTTTATGGTTTGTGGGAGGGAAAGGGACAAAAGAGGAGCTGCACAACTCAGTTGTTTTAGGTGGGTGCCACATGCAGCTGGCCGGAGGCACAGCCCTTGCTGGGAAGCTCCAGCTTGCCCATCCCTCCAAGTCCTTTCTTGATGGTGTCCGTAGTGGGAGAAACCCTTGCCAGGATGGCACTGGCAGATCTGTGTGTTCCTTATAGTTCTATAACATTGAGTGACTGCACATAGTCCAAGTCCAGTTTGCCTGGTGCCAACAGAGCAGCAAACTGGAATTCTTTCCTTCCAATGCCTGTTGTGGTTTCCTTTCTTCAGCAGTGGCTCACCTTATATTGAGTGTTTATGGATATCACATTTGAATTTTCCCTTTTGAGGGAGAAAGAGAGAAAGAAACAGTTCTAGGCCCAAATCCAGTTAGGGACCTGAAACAGAGGAGGAAGGTGTTCAGGTGGTTCCTAATCTGTCTCCATTCTACCCCATTGCAGGACAGGGAGCAGAACCAGCAGTACCCACATGTTTCCAGTGCAGCAGGAAATTCAGCTGATGTACTGGCAAGCAATGATGAAGAGGAACCAAGAGATGTTGAAGGGTATGCATGAGAGAAAGTGTCTCTCTAAACTCTAATTTCTGATATATGGTAAAACTGATTTTTTTCACCAAGCCTTTGGGTTCTGCTTGATTCTGTGCCAAAACTTCAGAATAGGAATAGAGTGGCCTGATGGAAAGAGAAACAATTTTTAAAAAAAACAAGAAAACAAACCAAAAAAATCCAGTAGAGACCATTCTTCTCTGTGCATGAAGCCATTACATAATGTTTCTTCAGTATGGCTTGAAATGCTTGCAATATGTAAAAGCTCTGGGAATGATTGTATTGTTGGGCTGAGATATTGCTAAATCAAAATAGGGGATGTTTTAAGTACCAACATTTTCTTTAGTGGCAACCCTTGGTGCCCAGGAAATAAATGGCTCCATGTTTAAATGGCTGCATGTTCTTCTAGTTCTGCTCTCTCTAGGGATTGGCTACTATTTGATTTCGATCTTCCATATTGGTCAGATGAGGACTCAGAGGTGAGGATCCACATGTTCTTGTCCTTTATGGTTTGTGGGAGGGAAAGGGACAAAAGGGGAGCTGCACAACTCAGTTGTTTTAGATGGGTGCTATGGGCAGCTGGCTGGAAGCACAGCCCTTGCTGGGAAGCTCCAACTTGCCCATCCCTCCAAGTCCCTTCTTGGTGATGTCTATAGAGGGAGAAACCCCTGCCAGGATGACACTGTCAGATCTCTGTGTTCTTTGCAGTTCTAGCATTAAGTAGCAGATTTCACATAGTCCAAGTCCAGTTTTCCTGGATAGAGCAATAGAGTAGCAAACTGGAATTCTTTACACACAAATTTCTGTTGTGGTTTCCATTCTTCAGCAGCTGTTCATCCAACATGTAGTGTTCAGGGCTGGGACTGTAGAAGTTGCCCTTTTTGGGGCTAACAAGCGAAAGAAAAGCTTCTAGCCCAAATCTAATCAGGGAAGTGATACAGGGAAGTAGGATGGAGTTGTTTCGAGCGGTTCCTACTCTGTTTTCATTTTTACCCCACTGCAGTCCAGGGAGCAGAACCAGCAGGACTCACATCTTTCCAGACCAGCAGAGATTTCAGCAGGTCCACTGACAACCCATGATGAAGAGGAACCAGGAGGTAGCGGGTATGTGAGAGTAAAATATCTCTCTAAATTCTAATTTCTGATATATAGTAGGAACAGGTTTTTCTAAGCTTCTGGGTTCTGCTGAAGTCGGTGCAGAAACTTCAGACCTGCAATATAGTGGCCTGTCTGGCAGAGAAGTAAGCAAAAGAATCCAAAAAAATCACATAGCAAGATCCATCTGAAACCTTTCTTTTCTTTTCATAATGTCGTGGTTGAATATTTGTTACAGTGTGGCTTGATATATGCTGAAATACTTGCAGTACATAGCAGCTCGGGGAACAGTTGTGGTGCTGGGCTGGGATTTTGCTTAATCAGAATAGGTATATACATGTTGGTAACTCTCTGTCTGCAGTGAGATTATAAGCTCCATGTTCAAATGGCTGCATGTTCTTTCTGGTTCCCTCTAGTGCATGGCCAGCAGGTCCTGCTGGTCCTCCAATGAGGGAGGGTGACAACTCACAGGTGCAGGACAAGGAGCAGAGCCAGCAGCACCCACCTGGCTCCAGCAACACAGAGAATTCAGCTGAGCTATGGGCAAGTAACCATGAAGAGGAACCAAGAGATAACGATGAGTATGTGACTGATGAAGTGTCTCTCCAAAGTGTATTTTCTGATATTCAGTAGACACAGGTCTTTTTGCCAAACTGCTTGATTCTGTGTGATGGAATCTGATTTGAACATAAGTGGCCTGTCTGGCAGGGAACTAATGGAAAAAAAAAACCCCAACAACAAAGCAAAATCGCAGAGAAACCTTTCTTCTCCATTCAGGAAGTCATTATTGAATGTTTCTTAAATGATGGATTGCAATACACTGTAATGCTTGCCGTACATAAAAGCTCGTGCACTGGTGTGTTTCTGGGCTGGGATGTTGCTAAATCAGAATGAGGGGTTATTTCTGTTTTTGCAATTTGATGTCTTGGTAGATCTCTTTGCACTGTGAAATTGACAGCTGTATATTCTTCTAGTTCTCTTAACTCTGATGAATGGCCAGATCGTTTTGAGAGTCCTCCGACATGGCGGGATGACATTACAGATGTAAGCATGTTGTTCTTATCACATGTTCTTGTCCTTTCTGCTTTGTGGGAGGGGAGGAGACAGAGTGGGAGCTCTGTCTCTGTCTCAGCTGCCACTCTGTGTCCTCAGTTGTCCTAGATGGGAATGCCACATGCAGCTGGCTGGAAGCACAGCCCTTGTTGGGAAGCTCCAACTTGCCCATCCCTCCAAGTCCTTTCTTGGTGCTGTCCATAGAGGGAGAAGCCCTTGCCAGGTCGGCACTGGCAGATCTGTGTGTTCCTTATAGTTCTAGCATTGACTGACAGAGTGCAGATACCCGAAGTCCAGTTTGCCTGGTGCCAATAGAGCAGCAAACTTTTTTGCCCCTAATTCCTGTGGTTGTAGTTTCCATTTCTCAGCAGCTGTTCATCTAGCATGAATTGTATAGGGCTAACAAGGGAAAGAAAAGGTTCTAGCCCAAATCCAGTCAGGGAACTGAAACAGGGAGGCAGGACGGAGTGGCTTCAAACAGTTCCTACTCTGTCTCCATTTTTACCCCTCTGCAGGACTGGGAAGAGAGCCAGCCAATTTATTCCTGGTCAGAAGAGAATTTGTTCGAAATACTGTCAAGCAACCTTCAACAGGAACCAAGAGATATTGAATTGTACGTGACAGATAAAGTGTCTCTCCAAAGTGTAATTTCTGATGTATGGTAGACAGAGGTTTTTGCCAAACTTTTGGATTCTACTTAATTCTGTTTGGAGAATTTTGACTTGAAACACATAGGCCTGTCTAAATAAGAAGTATCCAAAAAAAAAAAAAACAACACCAAACCCCAAAAACAAAACAAAACAAAACAAACCCAAAAACAGCCCCAAACTAAAACCAAGTAAAATCCAGGAGAAATATTTCCTCTCTGTCAGGATGACATTATTCAATGTTTCTTACATTATGGATTGCGATATACTGACATGCTTGAAGTACATAAAAGCTCTTGCACTTGATTGTGTTACTGGGCTGGGATGTTACTAAATCAGAACAAGGGGTTATTTTAAATTTCTTCAATTATATGTTTTGTTGGCAAACCTCTGTGCTCTGTGAAATTGACAGCTACATGTTCTTCTGGTTCTGTTCCCTCTAGTGAACCACCAAGTGGTATTACTAGTCCTCCAAACAGGGAGAATGATAATGCAGAGGTAAGGATCTAAATGTTGTTGTAATTTCTGATTTGTGGAAGGGAAAGCAGCAAGAAGGGAGCTGCACAACTCAGTTGTTTTAGGTGGGATGCCACATGCAGCTGGCTGGAAGCACAGCCCTTGTTGGGAAGCTCCAACTTGCCCATAGGTCCAAGTCCTTCCTTGGTGGTGTCCATAGAGGGAGAAGCCCTTGCCGGGATGGCACTGGCAGCTCTGTGTGTTCCTTATAGTTTTATATAGCATTGAGTGACAGACTGCACTTAGTCCAAGTCCAGTTTGTCTGGTGCCAATAGAACAGAAAAATGGAATTCTTTACTCTTCAGTAGTTGTTAATCTAACGGGGAATGTTAAGGTTATCATAGCAGAACTTGCCAGTTTTGGGAGAATGAGGGAAATAAACAGTGCCAGGTCAAATCCAAATAGGGAACAGGAACAGGGGAGGAGGGTGTTCAGGGGGTTCCTAAGCTGCCCCTGTTTGTCCCCTGTTGCAGCAATGAGAGCAGAATCAGCAGCACCCACTTCTTTGCTTTTCAGGGCAGCGGCTCTTTGTGCTACTGCTTTGATGCTCTTAGGCAAACTTAGAGGGTGACAGCCTAGCCTTGCTCCCCTCCTCTGCTGTAACTGCTTTCTGAGCTGGGGTTTGTGTGCAGCACCAGGGGGGCTCACCAAATCTAATTGTATCTTCTTTTCTCTCCCTTCCCATGTGCATCGATGGAAGCTTCTTGAAGGTGAGATGATGTTTTACGGTTGGTAATGGACTTTTATCTAAAATGTGATAGTTAGTTTTGTTGTACTTTCCCAAGAAATCGAGCAGCTGGGATTGAAACTGCTTTTAGCAAAAGACAAGGGACAGGGCTAAAGCCTCTGGCCAGTGTCTTAGAGAACGGATGCAATGTGTGTGTGGTGGCCTCTGTCAGTCACAGTGGGAAATCCCTGCAATAAAAGTTGTAGCTGAGTACTTATGCAGAAGGAACTTTAATGTGGTAACACTTTCTGCAGTTTTGATTGATTGGTGATTGATTAGTGTTACATGGGCACTGGAGTTGCAGAGGTCCTTGCTGCCTGCGGTTTCTGAGAGTTAAAAAGCATTTCTTGACCCTTCTGCTGTTACAGAGCAGGCCATTAAGAATGGTTCTCCCTGTGATTTGGTCAATATGTTGTCCACAAAAATTGGATTTGTTACTGGGGTGTGACAGGTAAATAATCATACACTTGAGAGAGACATTGGTTGTTTATTTCAGTGTTTCACCAGTCTGGGTGCTCAGTGGTATTTCACAAATTAGACACACCCACTATCAAAAGAACTTCTATTATTTATAGATTTTAACAAAGAAAGAAATTAGCATTACAAGTGACATGGTTATCTCCTTAGCTCGTGTTCTGTCTTCTTTTGGTTAAGGATTGTCTTACTTCTCACTTTAATTAGTCCACTCAGTCTATTGCTCGGTCTCCCTCTTCTTTTGGGCTGGGGAAATTTCTTGAGTTGCTGCTCCATGAGTTGGGGGCTGCAATCTCCCCCTGCAGGAATTTTCTACCGGTCAGAGCTGCTTTCAGAAGAGTTGGGTTTCTCAGTTTCTTCCTTATCTTGGGAGTTGTGCCAGATGTCCTTTTGGCCCCTCAATTCTGCATTTTTTGTGTCCACTCTCAGTGGGCATCCTTCTCCCCAAGCTTTGTTGACCCTTCCCCAAATCTGAGCTCCTTCAAGCATTTCAAGCCCTGAACCTTTACAAGCCAATTCTACCAAGAAGGAAGTTGTTTTTCTTCCCCAGTTAGAGCTAGTTTGTTAGTTGCTGTCTATTTAATGGAATAAATCTCCCTTCCAGGCGACTTGGCTTGAAAGTATAGAATGCTCAAATATAGCAATACAAAGAGCATACTTCCTTAAGAATTCTTTCACATAGTCTACATTTTGCATAATATATAACTCCATTTTCAAATTGTCTTAATTCAGGAGGATGATGATGGCAATTTCTAAGGGGATAGTGCTCCGAGTAATTTTATAGTTTCCAGGGACTTTCCTTGAGAATCTCTTAGGTCACCTTTTTTAGCTGTGTGTAGGCTGAACAGAGCAAATATTTTATGTTGTTTTGTAGCAGAGTAGTCACAATGTCTGGAAGGGTCCAGTCTTAGTATTTGGGAAAGTAGTTTGTTTGAGATTGTTTTAAACCCAGCTGAATAGTGTCCATTTAAAATAGGAACCATTGCTGACTATTTCTATAACTTGTTTCAAAGGTAGCTCCGGGGAGAGAGAGAATAATAGATCTAACTTCTGAAAATTAAATTACAGTGCATGGACAGGAAAGGAGAAATGTTACATCAAACAGCCAGGAACAGGGGGATGGCCCTGGTAATGGAACAGGAGCTAATGATGCCCCTGTGGCTGACTCAGCCCCTGAAGAACAGGGAGCAGAGGAGGAGGACACTCAAAATCCAGAGTATGTATGCCTCATGCCCCACCACACACAGAATTCTGTGCCTTTCTTTCTTTTCTGTGCAGGACATAGTAATAGTGCTATGCCTGATTTATCTTTGACGCCTTCCCTACTCTACTCATTTCCCTCCTTCTCCCATGTTGCAGGATGATCACATGATACCATTTGAATGTTGGGAGAAAAAAGCAGCCCAAAGCAGATGTGCATCTTTGCACAGAGCCTTAGAGACGAGTGTGGGAGTATGGCAAGGAATGGGGATTAGTCACAGGCCATAGCTCAGTATTGCATTTGCTTTTTCTGACAAGCTGTAGTCGTGATGTTAGATATGGAAATGCTTCCATTGTAATTACTGGGGCTTGGCATCACGGGGCCAGCAGGCAGCAGCTGGGCAAATTCCAAAAAAAATTCCCTGCTTGAATGGTGCCAGCTGGTTGCCTTTCTCCTGGAGCTGGAGCCCTTCTTCCCAAGGTAGACTTGCACACAGGCAGTTGTGGAGGTCATGCTTTTATGGCCAGTGCTGGATGTCACAGGCCCTGATTTGCTTGCTTCTGTGATGGAAATCTTGCCGTTCAAGTTGGGTGCCTGCACAGTAAAATTCCCATTCTGCAGAGGAACAGGAAAGTCCTGCTGTAGGGACACTCCATCAGGATAAGAAAGATACAGTTCATTAGACTGATTCAATCTAACCAAGTGTCCTTGACACTAGGGAAGACAAAGAACATTGGAATTATGGTATAAGGTTTTCGAAGTGGTGTTTTTGGGGTTGGGGGAAAGACACAGGTTTTAATAAAGCTGGTGTGCTTTGAGCCTTTTGCAAAGGCAATGTAGGAGACAACTTGAGTGTGAAACTTTTAGGTGTCAGGCCTTAAATATGCCACCTAAAGGGCTTCTACAAGTCTAAACCTTAATTGGGCATTTTGCCAATGAATTTGTAGATGCTTCAGTTTTGGTTGTTAAGTCTGTAGGTGAACAAATCCCAGCCCCTGGGTAATATAAAACAGGAATACTTTGTTCCTCCAGTCTCAAGCTTTTCGGTTACTGAATGTAACTGCTCTGTTTAGTTAAGGCTGAAATAGCTCAGTGCTGCAGCATTTAAAATTGACCAAAGGCTCCTTCCCAGGGAGGGCTGGATCTTGCCAGAGCTGTATTACTCTATAGTTTAAAACTGGGTCCTGGAATGAATATTGTGGGGTGAATAATTCCCAGAGGACAGCTGATGCTGTAGTTACAAAGCTCTTACTGATGACCTGCTGGAAGTCAAGGTTGCCATACACAAACTGGCCAGTGCTAGAGGCTGCTGCTACTTCAAAGCCCAGAGCAGGGTGACTGACTGCACCTTTCTCCTAGTGAAAACCAGGACACCCTTTCCCTCAGGGCAGGGAGACCCCAAATCCTCACTAAGTGCAGCAAACAGAGACTTAAAGACAGCAGGGTTCTACAAAGGAAATGTGTCATGGCTAGTCAGTGCAGTTGTATGAATATGTGAGATTTTATGTATCAATAGCCACCGAAGTGTGGTTATACTAACAGCTGCATGTTCTTTCTAGTCCTCTTTCCTCCAGTGCACAGCAAGGAGTTGTTATTAGGTGTCCAATTTGCATGGAGTCTTACTCAGAGGTAAGGATCCACCCGTTGTTGTCCTGTCTGCTTTGTGGGAGGAGAAAGCCAGAAGGGGGGAGCTGCACAAGTCATTTGGATGATGTGGGATGCTGTGGGCAGCTGGCTGGAAGCACAGCCCTTGCTGTGAAGCTCCACAAGTCACTTCTTGGTGAATGCAGAGGCAGAAGCCCTTGCCAAGATGGCACTGGCAGATCTGTGGGTCCCTCGTAATTCTAATTCTAGATGCTCAAAATAGAGCCTGATGCCAGTTGAGCAGCAAAATCAAATTCTCTCCTCCCAATAAATGTTGTTGTTTTCTTTCTTCCAGTTTATTCAACGCGGACGACAGCTCGTGGCAACCCTATGTGGCCATGTCTTCTGCAGTAGATGCCTCCCTATTGCTCTTGAGGCTTCTTACATGTGCCCAAACTGCAGAATGGCACTCACACCAGAACTATACCATACCATTTATTTATGAGTGCTAGATGGATCTTGGCCAATAGGCAGCGTAGAAATTTGTTTATGTCTATAGTTCTTCCTCTATATAGTTTCATTTTTGCTGAATTCAATTTAAGTAAAGTTTTGATTGATTTAAATATAGTCTGTCTGCTCTTCTGTCTGCACTGTGCTGGTAGAGATGTTGTTTAACAGGTAGAAATAAGGCTCTTTGTTGGAGCAGTAAGGAGCTCGTTCATCTCCCCGTAGTCATTGACTTGGGGGCAATGTGCTAAAGCCATAATCTTTGCAGTTCTTATGGTCAGTGTGTGTTGTAGAGGGAAAAAGAAACAGGCCTTCCTTTTGGGGCAAGGCCTTGTATTTCTCAAGCCAGATTCTGGTGAATGTTTTGGTGAAAATGTCATGATTTTGGTGCTCTGAATATTGGAAGAACAGCAGGTTGTCCACAGTTTGCGAAGAAAACAGTTTCCTTTGAGAAACTTGTAGGTATCCAGACAGCTTGTTTATGGTCCAAGCTGCTCCATTATGTTGTGGTTAAAGCATTGCATTTATGACTACCAGCTGATGACAGGAGCACTGCCAGCTTCCCTGAAGCTCTTCACCCTTCTAAAAAGCCTGTAAGCTTAAGGGCAATCACAATAATAGAGATGTGTAGACTGCTGTGTTCAACACTTAGCCTGCAAAACAGAAGACAGAAGTAAGTAGTCAGGTAAAGAAACAAAACAACTGCCATGAGCATCACCATCATTTATCATCATCACCATCACCATTTACATTTCCCACTGCAAAAGCAAATTGTGTCCAGAGAGGATGGAGAGCTAGTATCAGCTCTTAGACTCAGGGTGCTGTCATGGGCTGGCAGCAAGTGGCCCCATCCATCACAGGGAGTTACATGGGATGTGGCCAGTGGCTGCCAATGGCATGTACCTGTCCATGTATTTGGGAGAATACTTGCGCTGAAGGCACGAGCCTTTAACCACCTGCAGGGCTAAGCGAGACCTGCACTTCTCAAGCTCTGGTTTCAGTGCTGGTGAACACTTCCATCTGCCAGCTGGCCATGGTACTTCACAGCTCAAGGGCTGCTGAAATATCCCTGCCTGCACGGGAGCCCTGCAGAAGGGCTTGTCATGCATTTCCCCTTGAAGAATTCTGTTTCATCAGTGGAGATTTCACTTCCTGGGGATGGAAAGCCCAAGGAAAAACAAACCATCCTGGACTTTGCCACCTACCCACCACCACTGCATGTGGTGAGCCCAGGGTTCATTTAAAGGCATTTGCAATCAGAATGCCAAATTTCTTGCTGCTTGAGGAGAAAGAAAGAAAGAAAGAAAGAAAGAAAGAAAGAAAGAAAGAAAGAAAGAAAGAAAGAAAGAAAGAAAGAAAGAAAGAAAGAAAGAAAGAAAGAAAGAAAGAAAGAAAGAAAGAAAGAAAGAAAGAAAGAAAGAAAGAAAGAAAGAAAGAAAGAAAGAAAGAAAGAAAGAAAGAAAGAAAGAAAGAAAGAAAAAAGATGGTGATTTTGTTACACTGATATTTCTAGTCTCTCTGGATTAAAAGATTAAAGTTTGCTGCAAGTTGTCCAGTACAAAAATCACTGCTTCCTTTTGTAAAGCAACTTTTTATCAGGTATTTTTAGGACAGGAATTCTGTAGTTCTCTATTGCAGTTTATGGATTTCATAGGTTGTATATTTGGGAAGCTGTGCTTTTACTTCTTCCAGCAGATCCAAACCACTGCTCTGATTTGCTTGCTTGTTTTACAGTTGCTCCGGAAGTTTTCAGTATTTCTCTAGCAATTTGCTATGTTGTGCTGGAAGCTGCAAATCAGCTTAGTGTCTTCTGCAGTAGATGCCTCCCTATTGCCCTTGAGGCTGCTCACATATGCCCATTCTGCTGGGTGGAACTCAATGCAGCAGTATATTTTCCCATTTATTTATGAGTGCTTCTCAGGACAGACTGAGATGGATCTTGGCCAATAGGCAGCGTAGAGACTTGTTTCTTTACGTATATAGTTCTTCCTCTATATAGTTTCATTTTTGCTGAATTCAATTATAAATAAAGTTCGGATTGATTTAAATATAGTCTGTCTGCTCTTCTGTGCTGGACTGTACTTATTGTAGTTCTTGTGGCCAGTGTGTGTTGTACAGGGAAAAAGAAACACAGCCTGCTTGGGGTGAGAGGGATTCAATTTCTCAGGCCAGACTCCGGTGGAGGCTTTGGTGAAAATGTCATGACTTTATTCCTCAGAAGATGGAAAGAGTAGCAGGTTGTGCACGCAGCCAAAGAAAGCAATGTTCTTTGACAATATCTGGTACATTAACAAACTGCTGCATTTAGTGCTGTAAGGTTTCATTAGAATTAGAATCTGGAGGCTTTTGAAGGAAGGTGTTTTTAAATGTCTGAAGTTGGTTACCATCTTTGAGCTGTTGGCAGTACAACTGTGTTGTAGCTTCCTTCAATCACAGCAGTATAATCCTAAGTTACCCTGAAGAGAAATGCAACTGTCCAGAGATTCAAAAATTGGACATAAGAGAGAAAAGAAAGTTACTTCTGTGATACAAAAGTAATAAAGAAGCACTGGCAGATCTCAGGTAAACAGTGGTAAAGCGTTCCGAGGGTTCCCCAGATCGCTGCGGATAGCTGCAGGTCCGGGACCTCAGGAGGCGTCGATGGTCGTAGAGAGAAGAAACTTCCACCAGGCGGGTGACTCTCAGAGGGCTTTATTTCCGCGGGCTTCAGCGAGGGAAGGTGAGGTGGGTAGCGAAGGGACACAGCCGCTCAGAGGGATAGCCAGCTCTGAGAGCCCCGAACCAGGGGCGGGGCAGGGTTTATAACAGTAGCAGGGAAGGAGGGTCAGGGTACAGAGCATCCAACCGGGTGAGGGCTTGAGGGTGGAGTCAGTCGGGAGCGACATGGCAACGGCCAACTGGGATAGAGGGAAGGAGTGGTTTCGGGGGGAGAACCAATGGGGGTACAAAGAACTCAGAACTTTCTGGAACAGAGGGAAGGAGTACAAAATGATTGACATGAACAGGGGGAAGGGATAACAGATAACTGACAACTGGGGAGGCGGGAAACTACACATCTGTAGCCTCCCATGGTAAAGCAGGGAGGCCATCAGCCACACCCCCTCCCACATCTCCCCCATCTTTATTAACTAAATAAGCAGTCCCAAAAGTCTTAACTAAATATTGTTTAAAAATGGCTAAAGCAACAAAAATAAGAAAAATAATAACTAAAATCCATATGAGTCCTTTAACGATGGGGGCTGCCTATCCGGGGATGCCCCACTGCGAAAAAGCCTTGTCCACAGGGTCAGCAGCCGATGGATTTTCCATTTTTAAATCTTTTACTTGTTTGCGGATCTGCTTGATGTGGGCTTGGATGGAAGTGCGTCTAGATGACAGGTTGAAGCAGCACAACGTCAAAGTCCTCACAGCTGTGGCCATGGGCTAAGAGTAAGAAGTTGTCCACGCTGCCCATGGCCAAACACAGATTGTCCTGCTGCAAGGACTTGGTGAGGGTGACCCACACATTCTCTTTCGGCTGCTGAACAATCCAGCCGTCCGCCGCTTGCAGCCACGAGATGACGAAGGCCACAGCGACGGCCAGCTGGGCGCAGTGGGATGTTTTCAGGTGTTTCTCCCGGGCAAATGTAACTTGGGCAGCCATCCTCATTCTATTAACATAAGAGAAAGTGTAAATAACAGAAAGGGTTTGGTTCTTTCCCCTCCCAGCTCCCGCCTTGGGTTAAAATAAAGACAACTTAGGGTACAGGGGCAAAGGGAAAACGGGTAAGGTAAGGGGGCAAGGGAAAGGAAACTGCTGGGGATGGGGTATTTTGGGGTGTCGAGTCCGGTGTTTGGTAGTAAAGTCTGGTGATGAGGACTCAAGACACCAAGTTGGGGCGGCTCCCGGTCCTCTTCTTTTCCCGTCTTCTCCACGCGACTGCGTCGTCCGGTGTTGTGGGAGACGTAGTCTGTGGGTCCTGTCGCGGTGGTGGTTCTGCAATGGTGGCATCCTCCAAGAAGGGCTTCACGTACTTGCCCGGAATTCACTTCGGTCCCTGAGCTGTTGAAACACAGGCATACCCTCTCTCCCAAGTTATTAGGGGAAAAGGCCCTGTGATTGCACGGGATTCTGGGTCCCGGACAAGCACCGGTGGGCGCTCCTTCAAAAGTGCTCGAGTGCTATTGGTAAAGTGCCTGATAACGGGCGGGTCTGGCTCCCGGTCGGTGCAATTTAGAAAATTCAGCACATAAAGTGCTTTACAAAGCCGCTCGACCGGGGTCATCGCGAGTGCTGCGTCATGCTGTTGGTCAAGCAATCTTTTGAGCTCCTTGTGGGAGCGCTCCACTATGGCCTGCCCTGTGGGATTGTGGGGAATGCCGGTGGTATGTTTGATGCCCCATTGCTGTAGGAAGTCCTCGAACTGTTTTGAGGTGAGTCCCGGTCTGTTGTCTGTTTTTATAGCTTTCGGGACTCCCAGTGTGGCGAATGCCATATATAGATGTTTCTTGGCATCTTTTGTCTTCTCCCCCGTATGGAGAGAGGCGAAGATTGCACCTGAAAACATGTCTATAGAGACATGTATGTATTTGAGGCGGCCGAAGGGGTTGTAATGGGTGACATCCATCTGCCACAGCTCCAGTGCTCCCAGTCCCCAGGGATTGACCCCTGATGCCACTGGTGGAAGGGCAAGGGACTGACAGCTGGGGCAAGTGGCGAGGATTGCCTTGGCCTGCTCTTTTGAAATCTTGAACTGCCTTGCAAGGGCAGGAGCGTTCTGGTGGAAGAACGCGTGGCTGAGCTTTGCCTGTGCAAAGATGTCAGGAGTAGTGTTTGAAAGTGTATGTGTGAGAAAGGTCGTGGCAACAGTGGCCATAGCTAAATGGTCTGCCATCCGGTTGCCCTCAGCAATAGCTCCTGGCAGGTCTGTGTGAGCCCGGACGTGCATTATGTGATAGGATTGCTCTCGGTGGGAGATTAGCCAAATTAATTCCGTGAGCAACCCGAATAATTTTTTGTTTTGAATTTCTTTGAGCATTGCGTGATCTGCTCGCTCTGCTATCCCGGCCACGTATGCCGAATCAGTGACCAGATTAAAAGGTTGTTGAAATTTTTTGAATGCTCTCACGACCGCAGCAAGCTCTGCGATCTGGGGGGAACCCTCAACAATCTGGATGTCAGACTCCCACTTCTGACTCTCCGGGTCTTTCCACGTGATCACTGATTTGTGGGATTTTCCCGATCCATCGGTGAACACTGTGAGAGCATCTTTGATTGGTGTTTTACTTTTGTATGATTTTGGAGCCAAATAGAAGGTGTCTTTGAATAGCTTATGCTTCGGATAGTGTATCGAGATTTGGCCAGGATAGCTATCTAGAGAAATTTGTAGGTTTTCATTTGTTTGCAAGAGAGATTCCAATTGTTCCAAATTCAAGGGTACATAGATGCACGCTGGATCACACCCTGCGAGGGTCTGGAGGCGCTGTCTGCCTTTGATGATAAGTTTGGCCATCAATTCCGCGGGTGTGGAGATGGTTTTGGGGGGCTGGTGCGGAAGGAACAGCCACTCGATGATGAGGAGTGGGTCCTTCCAGCCAGTATCCCATTGAAACAGCAAGCCATGGAAAATTGGGCATTACCCAGGATGGCAAGGGTGATGGGAAGGACCCGGTCCACACGGTGCACCTGGCGGGATCTGATGGCCTCCGCAACTCTCTCCAGGGCTCCCTTCGCGGCAGGTGTCAGCTCGCGTGGAGAAGCCAGGTCGCCGTCTCCTCGCAGGAGTTCAAAGAGGGGCACCAGCTCCTCCGTGGTGAGTCCAAGGAGAGGTCGGATCCACGTGATGGTGCCGCAGATCTGTTGCAGATCCCGCAGGGTCCGTGGGTTGTCTTTGATGGTGACAGACTGGGGCGCGACGGTCCTTCCTGTGATGGTGATGCCCAAATACTTCCATGGCGTGGAGAGCTGGATCTTTTCCTCCGCAATCTGGAAACTCGCGTCCTTGATGGCCTTGATTGTCTTACTGAGTGCCGCACGGAGGTAGGTGGTCGTCTCCGCGCAGACAAGAACATCGTCCATATAATGTAGGATGACGGCTTCCGGGAAAAGTTGGCGGATTGGCGATAGAACCTGTGCTACAAATGTTTGGCAGAGCACTGGAGAATTTTTCATTCCCTGGGGCAAGGTTGTGGTAGATAGGGACAGGCGGAGCGGAAGACCACCACGGGATGTCACGGAAAGATAGACCCCTCCCCCTCTCTCTTCCCCACTTATCTATTAACCCCAGAAGCCCCAGAAGAATGTAGCCACACCTGCTCTGGTAACTTTCCACTACCCGACTAACCCCTGAGACCCCCAACCCCCCTCTGACAAAGCAAAGACCCCTAAAAACTATTTAAACCCACGAGATAGGATAATAAAGGCTTTTCGACCGTCTGCCATATTGGTGTCTGCGTGTGTTGATTAGCCCGAGCAGCCTGGGCAAGACCAGGCTGCCGTGCTGTTCCCTGAACCAGGTCCCTGGTTGTCCTTTATAAAGGCAACATACTGGTGCCGAAACCCGCGACAAAAGAAGAAAAAAAAGGAAAAATCCCCCCGGCGGACGGGATACACCTGGACAGGAGCAGCGGCCGGAACGGTCAAACCGTATCTAGGCGCAAGGGGAGACGTCCCGGGACCCGCGAGCGTCATAGGCAGCGTCGCATGGGTCGTGAGTATGAAGCAATGGAGTATCGAGTTTAAGCTCAGGGACTTTTATCTTGCTATAGCAAGGCTGCCTGGGCTTGGAGCAACCGAATGCTCAGTGGATGCCATGCATCCGAGAATATGGGAACAGTGTACAGCCACGCTAGCCGGGGAATCAAAATCCTCAGGCAGTGGCGAGAGCGTTACGGCACGGGGCAAGGTAGAAAAAACCCCGCGCAAGGCAATAGAAAAACAAGAGACGCGGAGTACAGCGCGTACGTGTTTATTAGTTAGACCCAGGATTGGAACAGGGGGCAAAAGCGCGGACCGTCCCTGAGGAGGGTCCACCGGGGAGCGGAGACCCGGGGGGGCTCAGCGCGGCACCCCCTCCCCCAGATCAGAGCGCAGCCTGGCCCCGCCGCGGAGCTGAGCCCAGCCCGGCACAGAGGACCGCTGCCGCCGGAGCCCGGAGCGGCGCGTTCCGAGCGGCGCGGCCCTGCTCCCGCCGGGACCCGGACCCGCCCGCGGCTCCGCGCCGCTTCCCCGCCAGCGCGCCGAGCGGAGCGGCGCCGAACCCCGCCGCGGCAGCCCCCCGAGACACCCCCGCCGCGGAAAACCCCCGGGGAACTCCCGCCGCAAAAAAACCCCGAAAAGCCGCGGCTTCACAATCCGTCCCGCCGCCGCCGCTGATCAGAGATCCGCTGTCAGAGGCGCAGCCGCGCGCGGAGCGCTTTTGGCGAGAGCTGGCAGGAGAAGCCAGAATCGCAGAAGCCGCGGCTCGGGAAGAATCCCTGGCAGCGTGGCCACGCCGCCGCCTTGAAAATGGCGCCGGATGCCGCGGAGGGGGGGCGGAGCACTAGTAGTCTCGGCGCAAAAACTCGGACACCGCGCGATTTCAGGGGCGCGCGTGCGCGGGAGAAAGGGGCGGAGAGCGGCTCGGGCACAGAGCCAATCAGCGGCTGCGCCGGGCGCCGCCACCATATAAGGAAAAAACCACCCCCCGCAGGGGGCGCGGCGAGCCGGGGGGGCGGGAGCGGCCCCTCCCCCGCAGGGTGGAGCGAGCTCGGGGCCGGACAAAACGGCGCGGAGCCCCGGAAGTACGCTGGCATTTGACTTCTGCCGCGGAGCCTGGCGACAACTCTGCCGGCTTGGAGGAGCCGGCGGAGGCTGACCGAGACCTCAAAACAAAAAAAACAAAAGATACAGAACCAGCACAGTTTAAAACAAAACCAAATAGAGTTCTAAGCCGCACCGAAAAGCGGTCACAATCGCTAAGGAATGCGGGTCCCAGCCCCCGGAAACACGGAACGGGGGGGGGGGGGGGGGGGGGAGCGCGCGGGCGAACCCAGCCTCCTCCCACCGCAAATAGCAGCGCCTCTACCCTGGGCCAGCAGGGAATGCCCCGACACGGGACCCCTGGGTAGCCCTAGCCATGAAAGTGGGGAGAAAGCCCCCGGGGATGTGTGGAAGACGTGCCGCCTCTGTGGCAGTCAGGACCCCCACGTGGTGAGACTATGAGAGCCACTGCTGCACACCCACTGCTGCCAGCCAAACCTGACCCTCAAAACAAAACTAATGAGAAACTGTGAGTCTTGTTTACAGGACACGCTGGTAAACCATCCCCATGACACATACACCCCTGCTCCAGAAGGAGATGACAGACCACCAAACTGCCAGACAACACCTGAGAATCCCACGGTGGTGAGATCCAAACATGCACAGTCTTTCTTCATGCAATTTTGCTGTTTAGAGGCTTGTGGCCAGGGAAACAAGCTAGCCCAGGCCACTACCCTCATCAGCTATCTAGGTGGGTCGTGCAACAAGTAACAAGGTGCTCAAAAAAGTCACCATAATAAATACCCCATCCTTCGTGTTCCACATAGCCAGCCTGTTTAGAAGCTACCTTACTAACCCTAAATGAAACCAAATCAAACCTGACTAACCCCTATTAGTTTTGCTATAATGTTAAACCCACTTTTCTGCGAAGGCATTGCTTTAAATACCCCCTTCAGTTACTCCACAGCCAATACCCCCCACCAGTACAGTAAAACACTCCCCGCAGAAGAATCACCCTGAGTCAAATCACAGGACAGGGCAGATGTTCTAGCAATGCAACCTTAGCAAAGCAGAAAGGCAACTTCTGCATTAAAGTTGTCAAGCCTGACAGAAAAACCAACAAGTAAATGACCCCATCTGCATCTAAGCTGTGAGTTTGCCAGTGATCCAGAGTGAATCCTTATATGTTCCTTGCCAAATTTAATAACTCTATCGATTTCTGTGTTCAAGTTCTGATTGTTTCTAAGGTCCTACATCACTCAGACGAAGAAATATACCACCTTCTCGAGGAACCTAACAGACTCCACAAAAGGGGAATCATCACAGGTATAACTATCGCAATGCTGCTCAGCCTAAGAGCAGCTGGCACGGCCACAGGTGTCTCACCCATCGCAACCCAGCAACACGGACTCTCTCAGCTGCAAATGACCATCGACAAAGACCTGCAGAAGATAAAGAAATCCATCTCCTACCTAAAGAAATGAGTCTCTTCGCTTTCAGAAGTAGTTTTACAAAATAGGCGAAGTCTAGACCTTTTGTTTATACAGCAGGGGGGATTGTGTGCAGCTTTGAAGGAGGAATGCTGCTTTTATGCAGATCATACGGGAGTCGTTAAAGACTCCATGGCAGAACTCCGAGACAGACTGGCTCAGAGAAAGAGAGACAGAGAGACCCAACAGAGCTGGTTTGAATCCTGGTTCAATCAATCACCTTGGCTCACCACTTTAATTTCCGCTCTGGTAGGTCCACTGGCAATACTGCTTTTGGCTATTACCATAGAACCATGCCTGCTGAACAAACTAGTCTCGTTTGTTCAGGCCCGTCTGGAAAGGGCAAACATTCTGTTCATAGGCCACCAACAGATGCTATAAACCAAAAAACTGCAAACACAGTCAGTAGCTAAAGCCTTCAGCACCTGCCTTGAAAAATCTACCCAGATCTACTAAACCACCCTTTCCTTAACAAGTTGCAAGTTTGTACCTCACTCCAGTGCCTATACCTACGACTACCTCATTTTGTATGTGATAAGGAGGGGGGAGATGTAGTAGATAGGGACAGGCGGAGCGGAAGACCACCACGGGATGTCACGGAAAGATAGACCCCTCCCCCTCTCTCTTCCCCACTTATCTATTAACCCCAGGAGCCTCAGAAGAATGTAGTCACACCTGCTCTGGTAAATTTCCACTACCCGACTAACCCCTGAGACCCCCAACCCCCCTCTGACGTAGCAAAAACCCCCAAAACTATTTAAACCCACGAGATAGGATAATAAACGCTTTTCAACCGTCTGCCCTATTGGTATCTGCGTCTGTTGATTAGCCCGAGCAGCCTGGCCGAGACCAGGCTGCCGTGCTGCCATCTGAACCAGGTCCCTGGTTGTCCTTTATAAAGGCAACAGTCTGATTTATCTTTGACGCCTTCCCTACTCTACTCATTTCCCTCCTTCTCCCATGTTGCAGGATGATCACATGATACCATTTGAATTTTGGGAGAAAAAAGCAGCCCAAAGCAGATTTGCATCTTTGCACAGAGCCTTAGAGACGAGTGTGGGAGTATGGCAAGGAATGGGGATTGGTCACAGGCCATAGCTCAGTATTGCATTTGCTTTTTCTGACAAGCTGGAGTCGTGATGTTAGATATGGAAATGCTTCCATTGTAATTACCGGGGCTTGGCATCATGGGGCCAGCAGGCAGCAGCTGGGCAAATTCCAAAAAAAATTCCTTGCTGGAATGGTGCCAGCTGGTTGCCTTTCTCCTGGAGCTGGAGCCCTTCTTCCCAAGGTAGACTTGCACACAGGCAGTTGTGGAGGTCATGCTTTTATGGCCAGTGCTGGATGTCACAGGCCCAGATTTGCTTGCTTCTGTGATGGAAATCTTGCCGTTCAAGTTGGGTGCCTGCACAGTAAAAT
The DNA here is from genome assembly GCF_048771995.1 of Taeniopygia guttata. Classification (NCBI taxonomy): domain Eukaryota; kingdom Metazoa; phylum Chordata; class Aves; order Passeriformes; family Estrildidae; genus Taeniopygia; species Taeniopygia guttata. Next base: position 47,550,485 of record NC_133028.1, on the reverse strand, counting down.
TCCCATTCTGCAGAGGAACAGGAAAGTCCTGCTGTAGGGACACTCCATCAGGATAAGAAAGATACAGTTCATTAGACTGATTCAATTTAACCAAGTGTCCTTGACACTAGGGAAGACAAAGAACATTGGAATTATGGTACAAGGTTTTCAAAGTGGTGTTTTTGGGGTTGGGGGAAAGACACAGGTTTTAATAAAGCTGGTGTGCTTTGAGCTTTTTGGAAAGGCAATGTAGAAGACAACTTGAGTATGAAACTTTTAGGTGTCAGGCCTTAAATATGCCACCTAAAGGGCTTCTACAAGTCTAAACCTTAATTGGGCATTTTGCCAATGAATTTGTAGATGCTTCAGTTTTGGTTGCTAAGTCTGTAGGTGAACAAATCCCAACCCCTGGTCAATTTAAACAGGAATACTTTGTTCCTCCAGTCTCAAGCTTCTTGGTTACTGAATGTAACTGCTCTGTTTAGTTAAGGCTGAAATAGCTCAGTGCTGCAGCATTTAAAATTGACCAAAGGCTCCTTCCCAGGGCTGGACCTTGCCAGAGCTGTATTACTGTGTAGTTTAAAACTGGGTCCTGGAATGAATATTGTGGGGTGAATAATTCCCAGAGGACAGCTGATGCTGTAGTTACAAAGCTCTTACTGATGACCTGCTGGAAGTCAAGGTTGCCATACACAAACTGGCCAGTGCTGGAGGCTGCTGCTACTTCAAAGCCCAAAGCAGGGTGACTGACTGCACCTTTCTCCTAGTGAAAACTAGGACACCCTTTCCCTCAGGGCAGGGAGACCCCAAATCCTCACTAAGTGCAGCAAACAGAGACTTAAAGACAGCAGGGTACTTCAAAGGAAATGTGTCATGGCTAGTCAGTGCAGTTGTATGAATATGTGAGATTTTATGTATCAATAACCACTGAAGTGTGGTTATATTGACAGCTGCATGTTCTTTCTAGTCCTCTTTCCTCCAGTGCAAAGCAAGGAGTTGTTATTAGGTGTCCAATTTGCATGGAATTTTACTCAGAGGTAAGGATCCACCCGTAGTTGTCCTGTCTGCTTTGTGGGAGGAGAAAGCCAGAAGGGGGGAGCTGCACAAGTCAGTTGGATGATGTGGGATGCTGTGGGCAGCTGGCTGGAAGCACAGCCCTTGCTGTGAAGCTCCACAAGTCACTTCTTGGTGAATGCAGAGGCAGAAGCCCTTGCCAAGATGGCACTGGCAGATCTGTGGGTCCCTCGTAATTCTAATTCTAGATGCTCAAAATAGAGCCTGGCGCCAGTTGAGCAGCATAATCAAATTCTCTCCTCCCAATAAATGTTGTGGTTTTCTTTCTTCCAGTTTATTCAACGCGGACGACAGCTTGTGGCAACCCTATGTGGCCATGTCTTCTGCAGCGAGTGCCTCCCTGTTGCCCTGGAGATTCTCGGCAGGTGCCCAACTTGCAGAATGGACCTCACTCCAGACCTATACCATCCCATTTATATATGAGTTCTTCTCTTCTCAGAACAGAGTGAGATGGATCTTGGCCAATAGGCAGCGCAGAGACTTGTTTCTTTATGTATATAGTTCTTCCTGTATATAGTTTCACTTTTGATAAATTCAATTATAAAAAAAGTTTTCATTGATTTAAATATAGTCTCTCTGCTCTTCTGTCTGCACTGTGCTGATAGACAGAGATGTTGTTTAAAAGGTGGAAATAAGGCTCTTGATTGGAGCAGTCAGAAGCTCATTCTTTTCATCTCCCTGTAGTCATTGATTTGGGGGCAATGTGCTAAAGCCATAGGCTTTGCAGCTCTTGTGGCCAGTGCGTGTTGTACGGAGAAAAAGAAACACAGCCTGCTTGGGGTGAGAGGGATTAAATTTCTCAGGCCAGACTCTGGTGGATGCTTTGGTGAAAATGTCATGACTTTATTCCTCACAAAATGGAAAGAGTGGCAGGTTGTGCACACAGCCAAAGAAAGCAATGTTCTTTGACAATATCTGGTACATTATCAAACTGCTGCATTTAGTGCTGTAAGGTTTCATTAGAATCTTGAGGCTTTTGAAGAAAGGTGTTTTTGAATGTCTGAAGTTGGTTACCATCTTTGAGCTGTTGGCAGTACAAGTGTGTTGTAGCTTCCTGCTGCATATCCCCCTCCAATCCACGGGTTAGATTCCCTGTGGAGCCCGGCCAGCTGGGCAGTTGGGGTTAGGCGGGCAGAGGGAAGGACTTCTCCCCAAATCCCGGGGGCCCTGGAGAAGCGCCCACGTGAGTGCAAAGACGAGCTAGTCACACAAGCGAAGAAAGAGGCGCTCTCCCTTCAGGATTAGTTCCAAAGTTCTAACGTCACCTCAAAGGAGTCCCGAGGAAGAGAGGGCGTGTCCCCGCCCAGACCAGCCAGATATAGGGGGCGGGGAAAACCTGACCAGCCAATGGGGGAAGGACATCAGAGTGGCTCTCTGGGGGCAAGGCCTCAGAGTGACCACTGAGGAGGGGGTGGGGGAGGAGTCCCAGCCAGGGTCCAGGTACCTGGTGACCCTGGGAGAAGGGTCTGGACAAAGGGGAGTGGTCACCAGGTGATGGACACATCACCTGGGAGGAGACAGGGGGATGGGTTGGGGTTTGATGGACATACAGGTAGTGATGGGAAAGCTGGGATGAACCAAACAGATGCAAAGAGGGGATATACAGTGCAAAGACAACTCTACAGCTTCCTTCAGTCACAGCAGTATAATCCTATGTTACACTGAAGAGAAATGCAACCGTCCAGAGATTTAAAAATTGGACATAAGAGAGGAAAGAAAATTACTTCTGTTATACAAAAGTAATAAAGAGGCACAGGCAGATCTCAGGTAAACAGTGGGAGAGTAAATTCCTTGTGCCATGAAACAGAAAACTCAGATGACCAAACTGAACTGAGGTCTTCTTTGTGTTAAAAGTTGGTCATCTGTGTGGACATGAATCCTCAATTTTGGTTTTTCATTTTTGTCTTTATTGTATTATTTATCTGCTTCCTCAGTCATATTTCAAGATGTCCTCATATTGCCATATTTAGGTAGAGGTAGTAATAAACAAGGTTCAATGTACCCCCTAATTTTTATGCGCCTTGGTCTTAATAAAAAAATGAAAACATTAGTATTAGCCTGGTAAAGTGATTTTTTGATTTTCATTTTTTACAAAACCTACTTGACTTGTCAAAATTAAACTCAAAGACAATTCTTCAACAGACACAAATAAAATTATTTAATTACAAGATGGCCATAAATTTTAGACCGATGTTTTTTGGTTATCATTTTTTGGTAGACTTTTAGCTACTTGGTGGATGCAATGACAGTAAGCAGAAATGTCTTTCTAAATTATCTAAATGTCTTTCTAAAAGCTTTATGCCTAGGTGACATGTAATGCCACGTATTCTCATTAAAAGGAGCTTTTAAGGAAACAATTTATGGTCAAGTAAATTTAAGTAATGAAATGGCACTCAGCTGATTTTATAATAGGTTGAAACAGATGTTAGTATGGTTCAACACTATCAGCTGAGGCAATTTTCTTTTAAAATTTTGGTATTGGTTTAGGAATTAAAGCATTCCATGTGTATATAATTTTTAGAAAGTATTGATCTAGGAAAGCACTGATTAACAAAAAGTAACTGAAGAGTTAAAGCATTGGTTTCAGTTGTGTTGCATAGTTGTCAGCAGAAGGAAAAGCACATTTTTCGGCTCATTTCATCATTGATCTGTAGGCATAGGAGAAGTGGGGTTTTTTGAGCTTTGAAGGCCAGACCACAAAGACAGCATATTTGCATTGTTCATTTCTCATAATCAGTGCTTTTGGATTCATACAAGGATCTTATATATTTGTCTATTAAATGTATATTTGGAATTGCCTTGGTGTCTTTGCATTTTTATATAAAGTATTCCATTTCCTTTGGGATTTTTCAAAAAATGGAAAAATGATCCCTACCCATTCTTCAACACCCAGCAGGTTTTCAATTACCCAAAAGGATGAATTGTAATAACAGAGAAACTTTTGTAGGAAATGAGCCTTCTCATGTAGAGCCAGAGCTGAACATATCCTTGTGCTCTCCAGATCCCTGGATCAATTGCCACCATTCTCCGCACACCCCAGAGTGTTACAGTGTGCTCATGGGCACTCTGTGCCCCCTTACCCGGGACCCTGTGACTCTGATCAAGATAACCCTGGACGCCTCCTTCCTGCCCCAACGGGGTTGGCAGAGAGCCAGGGTAGTCCACCCTTTCCAAAGTCTATATAATCCTGTTCATCATCTGAACAAATCCTGTTCATCATCTTTTGCCCCGCTCTCCCCTAATAATCACAGAATAAAGAGAGCTGCACCAACATATATCGGTGTAAGAGCCTCTTTTGGAAATCTTTGCCATCTGCTGGTAATCCTCCCCTCAAAGCCTGATAATTCAGGGGGCTGTGAGGGGGGGAACGTCACCATAACACCCAATGGGACCAGGGGCAGAGGAGCAGCCCTGTACCTGGCAGGGCTGAGACGGGTTCCCTGCTTTTCTCAGGAGCCACAGCCCTTCCTTCTGAACACAGGTCCCATGGCAGAGTGGCTAGAAGGAAAAGTGAATACTAATTCTGCTCCTTCTGCTCTGTCACCTTCCGTAGCGGAGCACGGCCTCAGGAGGAAGGTGCTGTCCCTGGGAGCAAAGCAAAACTCCTCAGCCCTGTTGGGAAACTCTAGTAGAGGAGCATTGGACCCCTGAAAATGTCAAGACTTCAGAGATTGAAATAATAATCTGAATTGTTAGACTTTCAACAGTCTGGAAAAAAAACCCAATGAAGTTTGATTCTTTTTTAATGGCTATTTACTAGGGTTAAAGTTCAAACACTCAGATAAGAGTTAAAACAGCAAAAGACGAATAAACCAGAAGGTGGAGGGTTAAGGAAGGGTTTAAATTTCTTTCTGACTTGGGGAGGTGTGGTGTGGTGGGGTTTCTTTAGCCACAGAAAGGCTCCAGTGATGCTGGGGTTGCTCAGGCTGAGGGCGTGGGAGGTGCAGCTCTGCCCCTGCTCTGCCCCTGCCCTGCCCCACGTGTGGAGCTGTGCCCAGCTGTGCCCAGCTGTGCCCAGCCCAGCAGGATGTGCCTGTGGAGCAGGGCCGGAGGAGCCGTGGGGATGTGTGGGGGCCTGGAGCACCTGTCCCCTGGCCCGGCTGGGAGAGCCGGGGCTGTCCAGCGTGGGGAGGAGCAGGGAGCGGGGAGGCCTCACTGCGGCCTTGCGGTGCCCAAAGGGGGCAGAGAGCCATGGGGAAGGGGAAGGGTTTTAGACGAGAAGGGGAGATTGGGATCGGGTGTTTGGGAGAGCTGAGGGGGCAGTGAGACATTGGAAGGGACTGCCCAGAGAAGCTGTGGATGCCCTGTCCATGGGCCGCTCCAGGCCGGGCTGGGCCGGGCCCTGAGCGGCCTGACCTGGGGGGCGGCAGCAGCAGCAGGGGATGGCTGAGGTGCTGTCGCTGTCGAGGTAGGATGGGAATGAAGAGACTCTGACCAGAAGGCTGCTGAGAGTAAAACTCCAGTTTATTCAAAATACACTGCTCTTTTATACAGAGCTTTGTGAGCACCAACTCCATTGGTCCTGAAGTGAAAACAAGCTACACCATTGCTGCAAAGCGCTTGACGCACAGTGCTAGAACTTAACTATAAACAATGTGAAAAACAAGAGAGATAAAGAATTATTTACATTCTTCTCCAGCTCTTTCCCAGGCTAGAATCTCTCGTTTCTCTCTTTGACTGAATCTGAGACCCACAAGGTGCCTCCATGGCGTTCTGGAACTCCATGGGTGAGCACAGCAGCCATCAGTTACCTGGGCATGGAATGTTGCCACCGGTTGCCAGGGGCACTCCTGGTTCCAAGGTTCTGTTGGCACGGAGTCTGTTGAGCCAGTTGAGGGATTCTCTGCTGCGCAGCAGACACAGAGCATCCTTCTTCTCCATCCCGCGAGGGAATAGAGAGCGATTTGGTGACTTTTGCAGGCCAAACTCTGGACTGACCGTACAGGTGAGTGCAGACAATTCGTGGAAAGGCTTCTGATGCTGAGGGGCTGGGCTGGGCTGCAGGATGGGCTGCAGGTGGGCTCAAGTACCAGAGTCATGGACTTTGCCTCTAGCTTTGGACAGGAACTGGAGACTTGGGAATGGGAGTCTTAGGGCATGGGAGTGTTCAAGAAAACTGGCTATCCAAATGGATAATCTCACCTCTACTTTTCTAATAGGTTTGGTGAGCAATTTTCTGTCACGCTGAAAAATCTGCAGTGGGCTGCCTGAAGGAACTGAAGGGATTGGTCACATCCCTGACATTCCTTTTTTGGAGTTTGTCCCGCTTCTTTTGGTGGTTGTTTTTGATCACCAAACACCATGAGCTCAGTAAGTACTTTGCAACTCAATGCAAATCTGATTCTTGAAACGTTTTCCAGGGTAGGTCTAGAAAGCATTTCAAGAGTTTGTAGCAAATGCAGAGGAACAGAAACCTTTGAAAACTTCATGTAACTTGATGTTCTGGAAATGGGAAGGTTTTGAATTTCTGTGGGGGATAGAAGTAGTGCAGAAATGCTTACGGTGTGAGCAGCAACCTGCTGGAATTGGGAACTGGTCACCTCATTTTCAAGCCATTGGGACAGTTCTTTCTCGGGGAGGTGGCTTATTGGAGATCAGGGGTGCTGTCTTTTCCCTGATGTGATGCACTCGGGTGGGAATGGCCCATAGCAGCATTTGGTGTGTATTCCAGCCTTTGCAGGAGTGTCTTCTGTATCCTTGTGTGCTGTCATTGGTGTTGCAAAACCCAAGGGCCATGTTAATATTCATGGCAGAGAAAATGCTAAGGCTTTGTTCCCTGTCAGCGTCAGCGAAAGCGCCCTGGAGGAGCAGTTGATTCCAGACCAGCTCGGAAACGGAGCCGGCTGCTGCCCTCCAGCGCAGGTGGAACTTCGCAGATGGAGCCAATAGACCTGGAGGAAAGTGGCACACCTGCTTTTGAGCCTGGTAAGAACAGAAGTGGCTTCTGGAGGGTTGAAGACCATCTGGCCATGTGCTTTTGCCAATTTCTAGGCCTTTTACTGGGGAGGAAGGGAAACCTTGGGATTGGGGAAGCTCCTGGTATGGCATCCCTAAACAGCAAGCCTTCTGACAACAGTTTTGGTTTGTTACTGAGATCATTATTGCTGCTGCTTGGAATTTCTGCTCCTATTGGCTGCAAGTGGGAAATGAGCTGTGTAGGAAAGGTCCTCCAGTGCTGCTCAAACACCTGAACGTGTGTTCTGATGAGCTGGCAGTCACTGCAGCTGCCACAGTGGAGGGTGGCAGGAGAGCTGAGTTTGAGATCTCCCAAGCTGGATGGAGATGAGGAAAACCTGTCACTAGCTCTGCCCTATCCTTCAAGGAACCAATGTACAGCATGGTGCCAGAAAATTAGTAATTGCTGTGGTTTGTTTGTTTGGTTTGTTCTATATGAAATGAATCATCTGTTGATGTGAACCTCCTGTAATCTGTAGTCATCCAATAGAACCTGTGAGGAGCTCAGCTGCCCTTCAGCTTGTTTTGCACAGGGTCTGCCCTGCTCTCTGTGCACTGTTGAGGGCAAAGCTTGAGTGAAATGTTGGACACATTCCTGAACCTGAGGGCACGGTGAATCCAGCCACAGCCTGTTCTACAATGGCCGCCCATTGCATTCCTCTGTAATCTCTGACCATGGTTCTAATGTTCTCTCTTTTCAGCTGCTGGAGAAGTCATAGATCTCACAGGTGTCTCTTCTGAGCCTGAAGTCATCACTATCAGTGATGATGAGTCTCCTGTGGTAAGTAATGACTGGCACACTCTTCTCCATCTTGCATTCAAATTTGTTTTCTTGCCTGTCTTCTGAAATCTTACTGAGTACCCTGGCCTCAAAGGTTGAATGATGCCTCTGATTTGCCACAGTTTAGTCAGCCGTTCCCAGTCAGAAACACGCTCATGAACACATCAGCATGCCTGAGAACTGCTTGCAGAGAGTGGGTGAGCAACCTAAAAGGTTGTTGCTTCTGTGACTTAAAGGAGAGCACAGGAAGTCTTTGACTTCCCAAGGAAGAAGTGTTTGAGCTGCAACATCAGTTTAAGATACCTCTGTCACTGAGGTGCAAAATGCAAGTGCGGCTGACTGGTTTCTTATTCCAAGAAGCCTTTAAAAGGGTCACATTTGGTATTTTTTCCTTTTCCCCTACTAGTTGGTAAGAATATGCTTGGATCCAGCCCACAGTGCAATGTATCTGCTCAAATTTGGGATGCCGCTGCTGCTGTGCAAAACAGAAACATGCAGCAAACAAAGCACCGGAGTTACATCCTGACAGAGTTGTTCCTGAACCGTTGCAAAGAAAAGGCTTCAAATTTTACAGCAGAATTTGCATGACCCAGTGCCACATGCACCAAATGCAAGAGCAGGGCTGGGTACAGGGCTTTTTCCTCTTCAGCAGCTTTTCATACAATAAGTAGTGTTCAGGCTATCACAGGTGAAATTGCCAGTTTGGGGGAGAAAGAGAGAAAGAAATGGCTCCATCCCAAATCCAATTAGGGAACTGGAATAGGGACGCAGGAAGTACAGTGTTCAGGTGGTTCCTAAGTGGTGGTTCCATTTCCACCCCATTTCAGGACAGGCAGCAGAGCCAGCAGCAGCCACATCTTTCCAGAGTGTCAGAGAATTCAGCCGAGCCACTGGCAAGGAACGATGAAGAGGAACCTGGAGAAGATGATGGGTATGTGAGAGCGAAAGTGTCTATCAAAACTCTAATTTCAGATAAGTGGTCAAAAGATGTTTTTGCCAAGCTTTTGGGTTCTGCCTAACTCTGTGCAAATACTTCAGAGCTGGCATCTAGTGGCCTGCCTGGAAGAGAATTAAAATAAGCCCAGCAAAATCCAGCAGAAGCCTTTCTTCTCTGTTTGTGAAGCCTTAGCTTCTTAGGAGCTGTCCATCTAACATCCAATGGAAGAGGATGGCTGGATATGCCATCCACAGAAATTCTTGGAATGCTTGTGTTTCTGGGCTGGCATGTTTCTTAATCAGAAGAGGGGATGTTTTAAGTACAGGTGTTTTCTCTGTTAGTAACCCTTGATGTCCAGTGAAATTTTTATCTCATGTTTAAAAGGCTGCATGTTCTTCTGGTTCTGCTCTCTTTTAGTGCATGGCCAGCAGGTCCTTCTGGTCCTCCAGTGAGGGAGGGTGACAACTCACAGGTGCAGGACAAGGGGCAGAGCCAGCAGCACTCACTTGGCCCCAGTGACACCGAGAATTCAGCTGAGCTTCGGGCAAGTGACAGTGAAGAGGAACCAAGTGATAATGATGAGTATGTGACTGATGAAGTGTCTCTCCAAAGTGTAATTTCTGATACATGGTAGAATCAGGTTTTTGCCAAACTTTTGAGTTCTACTTGATTCAGCTTGGAGAATTCTTACTTGACACGTAGTGACTTGTCCGGAAGAGAAGTAACGGAAAGAAAGCTCTAAAAACCCACAAAATCCCGGAGGAACCTTTCTTCTCCAATCAGGAAGTCATTACTGACTTTTTCTTACGTTATGCATTGAGATACACTGCCGTGCTTGCAGTACATAAAAGCTCTTGCACTGACTGTGTTTCTGGGTTGGGATGTTGCCAAATCAGAATGAGGGGTTATTTCTATTTTTGCAATTTTATGTCGTGGAAGCCCTCTGTGCTCCGTGAATTTGACAGCTGCATGTTCTTCTGGTTCTTCTCCCTCTAGTGCATGGATGACATGTCTCCTGAGTCCTTCAACTTGTGAGGATGACAATGCAGAGGTGAGGATCCACAGCCCTTGCTGAGAAGCTCCAAACTGCCCATCCCTCCAAGCCCTTCCTTGATGGTGTCCATAGAGGGAGAAGCCCTTGCCAGGATGGCACTGGCAGATCTGTGTGTTCCTTGTAGTTCTAGCATTGAGTGACAGGCCGCACATAGTCCAAGTCCAGTTTGCCTGGTGCCAATAGAGCAGCAAACTGGAATTCTGTGCTGCAAATTCCTGTTGTGGCTTCTGTTGTTTAGCATCTGTCCATCTAAGACAAAATCTTTAGACTAATGATTGAGCCTTTTGGGGGAGAAAGAGGGAAAGAAAAGACTCCATGCCAAATCCACTTAGGGAACTGATAGAGGAAAGCAGGCTGTTCAGGAAGATTCAGGCACCTCCTAATCTGTCTCCATTTTTACCCCATTCTGGGAGCAGAGCCAGCAAGACCCACTTGATTCCAGAGCAGCAGAGAATGCAGCTGAAGTACTGGCAGATGAGAATGAAGAGGAACCACAAGATATTGAAAGGTATGTGACAGATAAAGTGTCTCTTCAAAGTCTAATTTCTGATATATGGTAGAAAACCGGTTTCTGCCAAGCTTTATGGCTTTTCTTTTCTGTTCATGAAATCCTAATGGAATGTATCATTCTGTAACACTGTAGTAACACTGAAGAGGCTGAAGTATATGAAAGTAATTGAAATGGGGCTGGGATGTTGCTAAATCAGAAGAAGGGATGTTTTACTTTCTGGCATTTCTGTATCAATAACCTGTCATGCATGGTGCAATTAATGGCTGCATGTTCTTTCTGCATCTGTTCTCTATAACACAAGGCCCTCTGCTAGTCTCCTCTGCGTGATTTGCATGAGTTGTTACTCACAGGTAAGGATCCACCTGTTGTTGTCCTTTCAGATTAGTGGGAGGGAAAGGGACAATAGGGGAGCTCTAGAACAACTCAGTTGTTCTAGATGGGTGCTATGGGCAGCTGTCTGGAAGAACAGCCCGTGCTGGGAAACTCCAGCTTGCCCATCCCTCCAAGTCCCTCCCTGGTGGTGTCCATAGAGGAAGAAGCCCTTGCCAGAATGGCGCTGGCAGATCTGTGTGTACCTTGTAGTTCTAGCATTGACTGATAGAATTAATTACTCCCAAATTTCTGTGGTGGCGTCCTTTCTTTAGCAGCTGTTCATCTAACAGGAAGTGTCAAGGTTATCATAGCAGAACTTGCCACTTTTGGGAGAATGAGGGAAATAAACAGCGCCAGGTCAAATCCAAATAGGGAACAGGAACAAGGGAGGAGGGTGTTCAGGGGGTTCCTAAGCTGCCTCTGTTTGTCCCCTGTTGCAGCAATGAGAACAGAATCAGCAGCACCCACTTCTTTGCTTTTCAGGGCAGCGGCTCTTTGTGCTACTGCTTTGATGCTCTTAGGCAAACTTAGAGGGTGACAGCCTAGCCTTGCTCCTCTCCTCTGCTGTAACTGCTTTCTGAGCTGGGGTTTGTGTGCAGCACCAGGGGGGCTCACCAAATCTAATTGTATCTTCTTTTCTCTCCCTTCCCATGTGCATCGATGGAAGCTTGTTGAAGGTGAGATGATGTTTTACGGTTGGTAATGGACTTTTATCTAAAATGTGATAGTTCGTTTTGTTGTACTTTCCCAAGAAAGTCGAGCAGCAGGGATTGAAACTGCTTTTAGCAAAAGGCAAGGGACAGGGCTAAAGCCTCTGGCCAGTGTCTTAGAGAACGGATGCAATGTGTGTGTGGTGGCCTCTGTCAGTCACAGTGGGAAATCCCTGCAATAAAAGTTGTAGCTGAGTACTTATGCAGAAGGAACTTTAATTTGGTAACACTTTCTGCAGTTTTGATTGATTGGTGATTGATTAGTGTTACATGGGCACTGGAGTTGCAGAGGTCATCGCTGCCTGCGGTTTCTGAGAGTTAAAAAGCATTTCTTGACCCTTCTGCTGTTACAGAGCAGGCCATTAAGAATGGTTCTCCCTGTGATTTGGTCAATATGTTGTCCACAAAAATTGGATTTGTTACTGGGGTGTGACAGGTAAATAATCATGCACTTGAGAGAGACACTGGTTGTTTATTTCAGTGTGTCACCAGTCTGGGTGCTCAGTGGTATTTCACAAATCAGACATACCCACTATCAAAATAACTTCTATTATTTATAGATTTTAACAAACAAAGAAATTAGCATTACAAGTGACATGGTTATCTCCTTAGCTCGTGTTCTGTCTTTATTTGGTTAATGATTGTCTTACTTCTCACCTTAATTAGTCCACTCAGTCTATTGCTCGGTCTCCCTCTTCTTTTGGGCTGGGGAAATTTCTTGAGTTGCTGCTCCATGAGTTGGGGGCTGCAATCTCCCCCTGCAGGAATTTTCTACCGGTCAGAGCTGCTTTCAGAAGAGTTGGGTTTCTCAGTTTCTTCCTTATCTTGGGAGTTGTGCCAGATGTCCTTTTGGCCCCTCAATTCTGCATTTTTTGTGTTCACTCTCAGTGGGCATCCTTCTCCCCAAGCTTTGTTGACCCTTCCCCAAATCTGAGCTCCTTCAAGCATTTCAAGCCCTGAACCTTTACAAGCCAATTCTACCAACAAGGAATTTGCTTTTCTGCCACCTGGGCATCAGTTTGAGCTTGTTTGTTAGTTGCTGTTTATTGAATGGAATAAATCTCCCTTCCAGGTGATTTGGTTTGAAAGTGTAGAATGCTCAAATATAGCAATACAAAGATCATCCTTCCTTCAGAAATCTTACACATATTCTACATTTTGTATCTGATATAACTTATGAAACTTACAGTTTATCAACAGCAAAGGAGAAGGGCCACCCTGAACAGCCAGGAACAGGTGGATGCCTCTGGTAATGGAACGGGAGCTAATGATGCACCTGTGGCTGACTCAGCCCCTGCAGAACAGGGAGCAGCAGAGGAGGGAGCTGCACTTTCAGAGTATGTATGGCTCATGCCCTAACAAACATGAAATTTTGTGCCCTTTGTTTTGTTTTCTGTATAGGACTAAGTTATACAGGTATGCCTGGTTTATCTTTGAGGCCTTCCCATACTCTATGTATTTCCCTCCTTCTCCCATGTTGCATGATGATCACATGATACCATTTGCATTTTGGGAGAAAAAGGCAGCCCAAGGCAGATGTACAATTTTGCACAGAACCTTAGAGATGAGTGTGAGGGTATGGCAAAGAATGGGGATTACTTGCATCAAATCCCAGAGCAAGGTGACTGACTGCACCTTTCTCCTAGTGAAAACCAGGACACACTTTCCCTCGGGGCAGGGAGACCCCCCATATGCTCATTAAATGCAGCAAACAGAGACTTAAAGACAGCAGGGTTCTTCAAAGGAAATGTGTCATGGCTAGTCAGTGCAGTTGTATGAATATGTGAGATTTTATGGATCAATAAATGTTGAAGTGTGGTTATATTAACAGCTGCATGTTCTTTCTAGTTCTGTTTCCTCCAGTGCACAGCAAGGAGGTGTCATTAGGTGTCCAATTTGCATGGATTCTTACTCAGAGGTAAGGATCCACCTATTGTGATCCTTTCTGCTATGTGGGAGGAGAAAGCCAGAAGGGGAGCTGCACAAGACTGGGATGCTGTGGGATGTGGGATGCTGTGGGCAGCTGGCTGGAAGCACAGCCCTTGCTGTGGAGCTCCATGAGTCACTTCTTGGTGAAGTGACACTGGCAGATCTGAGAGTCTCTTGTTCGTTTGATTCCAGATGCTCAAAGTGTCATTTGCCTGCTGCCAGTTGAGCAGCAAACTCAAATTCTTTCCTCCCAATACATGTTGTGATTTTCATTCTTCCAGATTATGCAGAGTGGACGACTGATTGTGACAACCCTGTGTGGCCATGTCTTCTGCAGCGAGTGCCTCCCTGTTGCCCTGGAGATTCTCGGCAGGTGCCCAACCTGCAGAATGGACCTCACTCCAGACCTATACCATCCCATTTATATATGAGTTCTTCTCTTCTCAGGACAGAGTGAGATGGATCCTGGCCAATAGGCAGCGCAGAGACTTGTTTCTTTATGTATATAGTTCTTCCTGTATATAGTTTCACTTTTGATAAATTCAATTATAAAAAAGGTTTTCATTGATTTAAATATAGTCTCTCTGCTCTTCTGTCTGCACTGTGCTGATAGACAGAGATGTTGTTTAAAAGGTGGAAATAAGGCTCTTGATTGGAGCAGTCAGAAGCTCATTCTTTTCATCTCCCTGTAGTCATTGATTTGGGGGCAATGTGCTAAAGCCATAGGCTTTGCAGCTCTTGTGGCCAGTGCGTGTTGTACGGAGAAAAAGAAACACAGCCTGCTTGGGGTGAGAGGGATTAAATTTCTCAGGCCAGACTCTGGTGGATGCTTTGGTGAAAATGTCATGACTTTATTGCTCAGAAGATGGAAAGAGTAGCAGGTTGTGCACACAGCCAAAGAAAGCAATGTTCTTTGATAAAAACTGGTACATTAACAAACTGCTGCATTTAGTGCTGTAAGGTTTCATTAGAATCTTGAGGCTTTTGAAGAAAGGTGTTTTTGAATGTCTGAAGTTGGTTACCATCTTTGAGCTGTTGGCAGTACAAGTGTGTTGTAGCTTTCTGCTGCATCTCCCCCTCCAATCCACGGGTCAGATTCCCTGTGGAGCCCGGCCAGCTGGGCAGTTGGGGTTAGGCGGGCAGAGGGAAGGACTTCTCCCCAAATCCCGGGGGCCCTGGAGAAGCGCCCACGTGAGTGCAAAGACGAGCTAGTCACACAAGCGAAGAAAGAGGCGCTCTCCCTTCAGGATTAGTTCCAAAGTTCTAACGTCACCTCAAAGGAGTCCCGAGGAAGAGAGGGTGTGTCCCCGCCCAGACCAGCCAGATATCGGGGGCAGGGAAAACCTGACCAGCCAATGGGGGAAGGACATCAGAGTGGCTCTCTGGGGGCAAGGCCTCAGAGTGACCACTGAGGAGGGGGTGGGGGAGGAGTCCCAGCCAGGGTCCAGGTACCTGGTGACCCTGGGAGAAGGGTCTGGACAAAGGGGAGTGGTCACCAGGTGATGGACACATCACCTGGGAGGAGACAGGGGGATGGGTTGGGGTTTGATGGACATACAGGTAGTGATGGGAAAGCTGGGATGAACCAAACAGATGCAAAGAGGGGATATACAGTGCAAAGACAACTCTACAGCTTCCTTCAGTCACAGCAGTATAATCCTATGTTACACTGAAGAGAAATGCAACCGTCCAGAGATTTAAAAATTGGACATAAGAGAGGAAAGAAAATTACTTCTGTTATACAAAAGTAATAAAGAGGCACAGGCAGATCTCAGGTAAACAGTGGGAGAGTAAATTCCTTGTGCCATGAAACAGAAAACTCAGATGACCAAGCTGAACTGAGGTCTTCTTTGTGTTAAAAGTTGGTCATCTGTGTGGACATGAATCCTTAATTTTGGTTTTTCATTTTTGTCTTTATTGTATTATTTATCTGCTTCCTCAGTCATATTTCAAGATGTCCTCATATTGCCATATTTGGGTAGAGGTAGTAATAAACAAGGTTCAATATACCCCCTAATTTTTATGCACCTTGGTCTTAATAAAATATGAAAACATTAGTATTAGCCTGGTAAAGTGATTTTTTGATTTTCATTTTTTACAAAACCTACTTGACTTGTCAAAATTAAACTCAAAGACAATTCTTCAACAGACACAAATAAAATTATTTAATTACAAGATGGCCATAAATTTTAGACCGATGTTTTTTGGTTATCATTTTTTGGTAGACTTTTAGCTACTTGGTGGATGCAATGACAGTAAGCAGAAATGTCTTTCTAAATTATCTAAATGTCTTTCTAAAAGCTTTATGCCTAGGTGACATGTAATGCCACGTATTCTCATTAAAAGGAGCTTTTAAGGAAACAATTTATGGTCAAGTAAATTTAAGTAATGAAATGGCACTCAGCTGATTTTATAATAGGTTGAAACAGATGTTAGTATGGTTCAACACTATCAGCTGAGGCAATTTTCTTTTAAAATTTTGGTATTGGTTTAGGAATTAAAGCATTCCATGTGTATATAATTTTTAGAAAGTATTGATCTAGGAAAGCACTGATTAACAAAAAGTAACTGAAGAGTTAAAGCATTGGTTTCAGTTGTGTTGCATAGTTGTCAGCAGAAGGAAAAGCACATTTTCGGCTCATTTCATCATTGATCTGTAGGCATAGGAGAAGTGGGGTTTTTTGAGCTTTGAAGGCCAGACCACAAAGACAGCATATTTGCATTGTTCATTTCTCATAATCAGTGCTTTTGGATTCATACAAGGATCTTATATATTTGTCTATTAAATGTATATTTGGAATTGCCTTGGTGTCTTTGCATTTTTATATAAAGTATTCCATTTCCTTTGGGATTTTTCAAAAAATGGAAAAATGATCCCTACCCATTCTTCAACACCCAGCAGGTTTTCAATTACCCAAAAGGATGAATTGTAATAACAGAGAAACTTTTGTAAGAAATGAGCCTTCTCATGTAGAGGCAGAGCTGAACATATCCTTGTGCTCTCCAGATCCCTGGATCAATTGCCACCATTCTCCGCACACCCCAGAGTGTTACAGTGTGCTCATGGGCACTCTGTGCCCCCTTACCCGGGACCCTGTGACTCTGATCAAGATAACCCTGGACGCCTCCTTCCTGCCCCAACGGGGTTGGCAGAGAGCCAGGGTAGCCCACCCTTTCATAAGTCTATATAATCCTGTTCATCATCTGAACAAATCCTGTTCATCATCTTTTGCCCCGCTCTCCCCTAATAATCACAGAATAAAGAGAGCTGCACCAACATATATCGGTGTAAGAGCCTCTTTTGGAAATCTTTGCCATCTGCTGGTAATCCTCCCCTCAAAGCCTGATAATTCAGGGGGCTGTGAGGGGGGGAACGTCACCATAACACCCAACGGGACCAGGGGCAGAGGAGCAGCCCTGTACCTGGCAGGGCTGAGACGGGTTCCCTGCTTTTCTCAGGAGCCACAGCCCTTCCTTCTGAACACAGGTCCCATGGCAGAGTGGCTAGAAGGAAAAGTGAATACTAATTCTGCTCCTTCTGCTCTGTCACCTTCCGTAGCGGAGCACGGCCTCAGGAGGAAGGTGCTGTCCCTGGGAGCAAAGCAAAACTCCTCAGCCCTGTTGGGAAACTCTAGTAGAGGAGCATTGGACCCCTGAAAATGTCAAGACTTCAGAGATTGAAATAATAATCTGAATTGTTAGACTTTCAACAGTCTAGAAAAAAAACCCAATGAAGTTTGATTCTTTTTTAATGGCTATTTACTAGGGTTAAAGTTCAAACACTCAGATAAGAGTTAAAACAGCAAAAGACGAATAAACCAGAAGGTGGAGGGTTAAGGAAGGGTTTAAATTTCTTTCTGACTTGGGGAGGTGTGGTGTGGTGGGGTTTCTTTAGCCACAGAAAGGCTCCAGTGATGCTGGGGTTGCTCAGGCTGAGGGCGTGGGAGGTGCAGCTCTGCCCCTGCTCTGCCCCTGCCCTGCCCCACGTGTGGAGCTGTGCCCAGCTGTGCCCAGCTGTGCCCAGCCCAGCAGGATGTGCCTGTGGAGCAGGGCCGGAGGAGCCGTGGGGATGTGTGGGGGCCTGGAGCACCTGTCCCCTGGCCCGGCTGGGAGAGCCGGGGCTGTCCAGCGTGGGGAGGAGCAGGGAGCGGGGAGGCCTCACTGCGGCCTTGCGGTGCCCAAAGGGGGCAGAGAGCCATGGGGAAGGGGAAGGGTTTTAGACGAGAAGGGGAGATTGGGATCGGGTGTTCGAGAGAGCTGCGGGGGCAGTGAGACATTGGAAGGGACTGCCCAGAGAAGCTGTGGATGCCCTGTCCATGGGCCGCTCCAGGCCGGGCTGGGCCGGGCCCTGAGCGGCCTGACCTGGGGGGCGGCAGCAGCAGCAGGGGATGGCTGAGGTGCTGTCGCTGTCGAGGTAGGATGGGAATGAAGAGACTCTGACCAGAAGGCTGCTGAGAGTAAAACTCCAGTTTCTTCAAAATACACTGCTCTTTTATACAGAGCTTTGTGAGCACCAACTCCATTGGTCCTGAAGTGAAAACAAGCTACACCATTGCTGCAAAGCGCTTGACGCACAGTGCTAGAACTTAACTATAAACAATGTGAAAAACAAGAGAGATAAAGAATTATTTACATTCTTCTCCAGCTCTTTCCCAGGCTAGAATCTCTCGTTTCTCTCTTTGACTGAATCTGAGACCCACAAGGTGCCTCCATGGCGTTCTGGAACTCCATGGGTGAGCACAGCAGCCATCAGTTACCTGGGCATGGAATGTTGCCACTGGTTGCCAGGGGCACTCCTGGTTCCAAGGTTCTGTTGGCACGGAGTCTGTTGAGCCAGTTGAGGGATTCTCTGCTGCGCAGCAGACGCAGAGCATCCTTCTTCTCCATCCCGCGAGGGAATAGAGAGCGATTTGGTGACTTTTGCAGGCCAAACTCTGGACTGACCGTACAGGTGAGTGCAGACGATTCGTGGAAAGGCTTCTGATGCTGAGGGGCTGGGCTGGGCTGCAGGATGGGCTGCAGGTGGGCTCAAGTACCAGAGTCATGGACTTTGCCTCTAGCTTTGGACAGGAACTGGAGACTTGGGAATGGGAGTCTTAGGGCATGGGAGTGTTCAAGAAAACTGGCAATCCAAATGGATAATCTCACCTCTACTTTTCTAATAGGTTTGGTGAGCAATTTTCTGTCACGCTGAAAAATCTGCAGTGGGCTGCCTGAAGGAACTGAAGGGATTGGTCACATCCCTGACATTCCTTTTTTGGAGTTTGTCCCGCTTCTTTTGGTGGTTGTTTTTGATCACCAAACACCATGAGCTCAGTAAGTACTTTGCAACTCAATGCAAATCTGATTCTTGAAACGTTTTCCAGGGTAGGTCTAGAAAGCATTTCAAGAGTTTGTAGCAAATGCAGAGGAACAGAAACCTTTGAAAACTTCATGTAACTTGATGTTCTGGAAATGGGAAGGTTTTGAATCTCTGTGGGGGATAGAAGTAGTGCAGAAATGCTTACGGTGTGAGCAGCAACCTGCTGGAATTGGGAACTGGTCACCTCATTTTCAAGCCATTGGGACAGTTCTTTCTCGGGGAGGTGGCTTATTGGAGATCAGGGGTGCTGTCTTTTCCCTGATGTGATGCACTCGGGTGGGAATGGCCCATAGCAGCATTTGGTGTGTATTCCAGCCTTTGCAGGAGTGTCTTCTGTATCCTTGTGTGCTGTCATTGGTGTTGCAAAACCCAAGGGCCATGTTAATATTCGTGGCAGAGAAAATGCTAAGGCTTTGTTCCCTGTCAGCGTCAGCGAAAGCGCCCTGGAGGAGCAGTTGATTCCAGACCAGCTCGGAAACGGAGCCGGCTGCTGCCCTCCAGCGCAGGTGGAACTTCGCAGATGGAGCCAATAGACCTGGAGGAAAGTGGCACACCTGCTTTTGAGCCTGGTAAGAACAGAAGTGGCTTCTGGAGGGTTGAAGACCATCTGGCCATGTGCTTTTGCCAATTTCTAGGCCTTTTACTGGGGAGGAAGGGAAACCTTGGGATTGGGGAAGCTCCTGGTATGGCATCCCTAAACAGCAAGCCTTCTGACAACAGTTTTGGTTTGTTACTGAGATCATTATTGCTGCTGCTTGGAATTTCTGCTCCTATTGGCTGCAAGTGGGAAATGAGCTGTGTAGGAAAGGTCCTCCAGTGCTGCTCAAACACCTGAACGTGTGTTCTGATGAGCTGGCAGTCACTGCAGCTGCCACAGTGGAGGGTGGCAGGAGAGCTGAGTTTGAGATCTCCCAAGCTGGATGGAGATGAGGAAAACCTGTCACTAGCTCTGCCCTATCCTTCAAGGAACCAATGTACAGCATGGTGCCAGAAAATTAGTAATTGCTGTGGTTTGTTTGTTTGGTTTGTTCTATATGAAATGAATCATCTGTTGATGTGAACCTCCTGTAATCTGTAGTCATCCAATAGAACCTGTGAGGAGCTCAGCTGCCCTTCAGCTTGTTTTGCACAGGGTCTGCCCTGCTCTCTGTGCACTGTTGAGGGCAAAGCTTGAGTGAAATGTTGGACACATTCCTGAACCTGAGGGCACGGTGAATCCAGCCACAGCCTGTTCTACAATGGCCGCCCATTGCATTCCTCTGTAATCTCTGACCATGGTTCTAATGTTCTCTCTTTTCAGCTGCTGGAGAAGTCATAGATCTCACAGGTGTCTCTTCTGAGCCTGAAGTCATCACTATCAGTGATGATGAGTCTCCTGTGGTAAGTAATGACTGGCACACTCTTCTCCATCTTGCATTCAAATTTGTTTTCTTGCCTGTCTTCTGAAATCTTACTGAGTACCCTGGCCTCAAAGGTTGAATGATGCCTCTGATTTGCCACAGTTTAGTCAGCTGTTCCCAGTCAGAAACACGCTCATGAACACATCAGCATGCCTGAGAACTGCTTGCAGAGAGTGGGTGAGCAACCTAAAAGGTTGTTGCTTCTGTGACTTAAAGGAGAGCACAGGAAGTCTTTGACTTCCCAAGGAAGAAGTGTTTGAGCTGCAACATCAGTTTAAGATACCTCTGTCACTGAGGTGCAAAATGCAAGTGCGGCTGACTGGTTTCTTATTCCAAGAAGCCTTTAAAAGGGTCACATTTGGTATTTTTTCCTTTTCCCCTACTATTTGGTAAGAATATGCTTGGATCCAGCCCACAGTGCAATGTATCTGCTCAAATTTGGGATGCCGCTGCTGCTGTGCAAAACAGAAACATGCAGCAAACAAAGCACCGGAGTTACATCCTGACAGAGTTGTTCCTGAACCGTTGCAAAGAAAAGGCTTCAAATTTTACAGCAGAATTTGCATGACCCAGTGCCACATGCACCAAATGCAAGAGCAGGGCTGGGTACAGGGCTTTTTCCTCTTCAGCAGCTTTTCATACAATAAGTAGTGTTCAGGCTATCACAGGTGAAATTGCCAGTTTGGGGGAGAAAGAGAGAAAGAAATGGCTCCATCCCAAATCCAATTAGGGAACTGGAATAGGGACGCAGGAAGTACAGTGTTCAGGTGGTTCCTAAGTGGTGGTTCCATTTCCACCCCATTTCAGGACAGGCAGCAGAGCCAGCAGCAGCCACATCTTTCCAGAGTGTCAGAGAATTCAGCCGAGCCACTGGCAAGGAACGATGAAGAGGAACCTGGAGAAGATGATGGGTATGTGAGAGCGAAAGTGTCTATCAAAACTCTAATTTCAGATAAGTGGTCAAAAGATGTTTTTGCCAAGCTTTTGGGTTCTGCCTAACTCTGTGCAAATACTTCAGAGCTGGCATCTAGTGGCCTGCCTGGAAGAGAATTAAAATAAGCCCAGCAAAATCCAGCAGAAGCCTTTCTTCTCTGTTTGTGAAGCCTTAGCTTCTTAGGAGCTGTCCATCTAACATCCAATGGAAGAGGATGGCTGGATACCCCATCCACAGAAATTCTTGGAATGATTGTGTTTCTGGGCTGGGATGTTTCTTAATCAGAAGAGGGGATGTTTTAAGTACAGGTGTTTTCTCTGTTAGTAACCCTTGATGTCCAGTGAAATTTTTATCTCATGTTTAAAAGGCTGCATGTTCTTCTGGTTCTGCTCTCTTTTAGTGCATGGCCAGCAGGTCCTTCTGGTCCTCCAGTGAGGGAGGGTGACAACTCACAGGTGCAGGACAAGGGGCAGAGCCAGCAGCACTCACTTGGCCCCAGCGACACCGAGAATTCAGCTGAGCTTCGGGCAAGTGACAGTGAAGAGGAACCAAGTGATAATGATGAGTATGTGACTGATGAAGTGTCTCTCCAAAGTGTAATTTCTGATACATGGTAGAATCAGGTTTTTGCCAAACTTTTGAGTTCTACTTGATTCAGCTTGGAGAATTCTTACTTGACACGTAGTGACTTGTCCGGAAGAGAAGTAACGGAAAGAAAGCTCTAAAAACCCGCAAAATCCCGGAGGAACCTTTCTTCTCCAATCAGGAAGTCATTACTGACTTTTTCTTACGTTATGCATTGAGATACACTGCCGTGCTTGCAGTACATAAAAGCTCTTGCACTGACTGTGTTTCTGGGTTGGGATGTTGCCAAATCAGAATGAGGGGTTATTTCTATTTTTGCAATTTTATGTCGTGGAAGCCCTCTGTGCTCCGTGAATTTGACAGCTGCATGTTCTTCTGGTTCTTCTCCCTCTAGTGCATGGATGACATGTCTCCTGAGTCCTTCAACTTGTGAGGATGACAATGCAGAGGTGAGGATCCACAGCCCTTGCTGAGAAGCTCCAACCTGCCCATCCCTCCAAGCCCTTCCTTGATGGTGTCCATAGAGGGAGAAGCCCTTGCCAGGATGGCACTGGCAGATCTGTGTGTTCCTTGTAGTTCTAGCATTGAGTGACAGGCCGCACATAGTCCAAGTCCAGTTTGCCTGGTGCCAATAGAGCAGCAAACTGGAATTCTGTGCTGCAAATTCCTGTTGTGGCTTCTGTTGTTTAGCATCTGTCCATCTAAGACAAAATCTTTAGACTAATGATTGAGCCTTTTGGGGGAGAAAGAGGGAAAGAAAAGACTCCATGCCAAATCCACTTAGGGAACTGATACAGGAAAGCAGGTTGTTCAGGAAGATTCAGGCACCTCCTAATCTGTCTCCATTTTTACCCCATTCTGGGAGCAGAGCCAGCAAGACCCACTTGATTCCAGAGCAGCAGAGAATGCAGCTGAAGTACTGGCAGATGAGAATGAAGAGGAACCACAAGATATTGAAAGGTATGTGACAGATAAAGTGTCTCTTCAAAGTCTAATTTCTGATATATGGTAGAAAACCGGTTTCTGCCAAGCTTTATGGCTTTTCTTTTCTGTTCATGAAATCCTAATGGAATGTATCTTTCTGTAACACTGTAGTAACACTGAAGAGGCTGAAGTATATGAAAGTAATTGAAATGGGGCTGGGATGTTGCTAAATCAGAAGAAGGGATGTTTTACTTTCTGGCATTTCTGTATCAATAACCTGTCATGCATGGTGCAATTAATGGCTGCATGTTCTTTCTGCATCTGTTCTCTATAACACAAGGCCCTCTGCTAGTCTCCTCTGCGTGATTTGCATGAGTTGTTACTCACAGGTAAGGATCCACCTGTTGTTGTCCTTTCAGATTAGTGGGAGGGAAAGGGACAATAGGGGAGCTCTAGAACAACTCAGTTGTTCTAGATGGGTGCTATGGGCAGCTGTCTGGAAGAACAGCCCTTGCTGGGAAACTCCAGCTTGCCCATCCCTCCAAGTCCCTCCCTGGTGGTGTCCATAGAGGAAGAAGCCCTTGCCAGAATGGCGCTGGCAGATCTGTGTGTACCTTGTAGTTCTAGCATTGACTGATAGAATTAATTACTCCCAAATTTCTGTGGTGGCGTCCTTTCTTTAGCAGCTGTTCATCTAACAGGAAGTGTCAAGGTTATCATAGCAGAACTTGCCACTTTTGGGAGAATGAGGGAAATAAACAGCGCCAGGTCAAATCCAAATAGGGAACAGGAACAAGGGAGGAGGGTGTTCAGGGGGTTCCTAAGCTGCCTCTGTTTGTCCCCTGTTGCAGCAATGAGAACAGAATCAGCAGCACCCACTTCTTTGCTTTTCAGGGCAGCGGCTCTTTGTGCTACTGCTTTGATGCTCTTAGGCAAACTTAGAGGGTGACAGCCTAGCCTTGCTCCTCTCCTCTGCTGTAACTGCTTTCTGAGCTGGGGTTTGTGTGCAGCACCAGGGGGGCTCACCAAATCTAATTGTATCTTCTTTTCTCTCCCTTCCCATGTGCATCGATGGAAGCTTGTTGAAGGTGAGATGATGTTTTACGGTTGGTAATGGACTTTTATCTAAAATGTGATAGTTCGTTTTGTTGTACTTTCCCAAGAAAGTCGAGCAGCAGGGATTGAAACTGCTTTTAGCAAAAGGCAAGGGACAGGGCTAAAGCCTCTGGCCAGTGTCTTAGAGAACGGATGCAATGTGTGTGTGGTGGCCTCTGTCAGTCACAGTGGGAAATCCCTGCAATAAAAGTTGTAGCTGAGTACTTATGCAGAAGGAACTTTAATTTGGTAACACTTTCTGCAGTTTTGATTGATTGGTGATTGATTAGTGTTACATGGGCACTGGAGTTGCAGAGGTCATCGCTGCCTGCGGTTTCTGAGAGTTAAAAAGCATTTCTTGACCCTTCTGCTGTTACAGAGCAGGCCATTAAGAATGGTTCTCCCTGTGATTTGGTCAATATGTTGTCCACAAAAATTGGATTTGTTACTGGGGTGTGACAGGTAAATAATCATGCACTTGAGAGAGACACTGGTTGTTTATTTCAGTGTGTCACCAGTCTGGGTGCTCAGTGGTATTTCACAAATCAGACACACCCACTATCAAAATAACTTCTATTATTTATAGATTTTAACAAACAAAGAAATTAGCATTACAAGTGACATGGTTATCTCCTTAGCTCGTGTTCTGTCTTCATTTGGTTAATGATTGTCTTACTTCTCACCTTAATTAGTCCACTCAGTCTATTGCTCGGTCTCCCTCTTCTTTTGGGCTGGGGAAATTTCTTGAGTTGCTGCTCCATGAGTTGGGGGCTGCAATCTCCCCCTGCAGGAATTTTCTACCGGTCAGAGCTGCTTTCAGAAGAGTTGGGTTTCTCAGTTTCTTCCTTATCTTGGGAGTTGTGCCAGATGTCCTTTTGGCCCCTCAATTCTGCATTTTTTCTGTCCACTCTCAGTGGGCATCCTTCTCCCCAAGCTTTGTTGACCCTTCCCCAAATCTGAGCTCCTTCAAGCATTTCAAGCCCTGAACCTTTACAAGCCAATTCTACCAACAAGGAATTTGCTTTTCTGCCACCTGGGCATCAGTTTGAGCTTGTTTGTTAGTTGCTGTTTATTGAATGGAATAAATCTCCCTTCCAGGTGATTTGGTTTGAAAGTGTAGAATGCTCAAATATAGCAATACAAAGATCATCCTTCCTTCAGAAATCTTACACATATTCTACATTTTGTATCTGATATAACTTATGAAACTTACAGTTTATCAACAGCAAAGGAGAAGGGCCACCCTGAACAGCCAGGAACAGGTGGATGCCTCTGGTAATGGAACGGGAGCTAATGATGCACCTGTGGCTGACTCAGCCCCTGCAGAACAGGGAGCAGCAGAGGAGGGAGCTGCACTTTCAGAGTATGTATGGCTCATGCCCTAACAAACATGAAATTTTGTGCCCTTTGTTTTGTTTTCTGTATAGGACTAAGTTATACAGGTATGCCTGGTTTATCTTTGAGGCCTTCCCATACTCTATGTATTTCCCTCCTTCTCCCATGTTGCATGATGATCACATGATACCATTTGCATTTTGGGAGAAAAAGGCAGCCCAAGGCAGATGTACAATTTTGCACAGAACCTTAGAGATGAGTGTGAGGGTATGGCAAAGAATGGGGATTACTTGCATCAAATCCCAGAGCAAGGTGACTGACTGCACCTTTCTCCTAGTGAAAACCAGGACACACTTTCCCTCGGGGCAGGGAGACCCCCCATATGCTCATTAAATGCAGCAAACAGAGACTTAAAGACAGCAGGGTTCTTCAAAGGAAATGTGTCATGGCTAGTCAGTGCAGTTGTATGAATATGTGAGATTTTATGGATCAATAAATGTTGAAGTGTGGTTATATTAACAGCTGCATGTTCTTTCTAGTTCTGTTTCCTCCAGTGCACAGCAAGGAGGTGTCATTAGGTGTCCAATTTGCATGGATTCTTACTCAGAGGTAAGGATCCACCTATTGTGATCCTTTCTGCTATGTGGGAGGAGAAAGCCAGAAGGGGAGCTGCACAAGACTGGGATGCTGTGGGATGTGGGATGCTGTGGGCAGCTGGCTGGAAGCACAGCCCTTGCTGTGGAGCTCCATGAGTCACTTCTTGGTGAAGTGACACTGGCAGATCTGAGAGTCTCTTGTTCGTTTGATTCCAGATGCTCAAAGTGTCATTTGCCTGCTGCCAGTTGAGCAGCAAACTCAAATTCTTTCCTCCCAATACATGTTGTGATTTTCATTCTTCCAGATTATGCAAAGTGGACGACTGATTGTGACAACCCTGTGTGGCCATGTCTTCTGCAGCGAGTGCCTCCCTGTTGCCCTGGAGATTCTCGGCAGGTGCCCAACCTGCAGAATGGACCTCACTCCAGACCTATACCATCCCATTTATATATGAGTTCTTCTCTTCTCAGGACAGAGTGAGATGGATCCTGGCCAATAGGCAGCACAGAGACTTGTTTCTTTATGTATATAGTTCTTCCTGTATATAGTTTCACTTTTGATAAATTCAATTATAAAAAAGGTTTTCATTGATTTAAATATAGTCTCTCTGCTCTTCTGTCTGCACTGTGCTGATAGACAGAGATGTTGTTTAAAAGGTGGAAATAAGGCTCTTGATTGGAGCAGTCAGAAGCTCATTCTTTTCATCTCCCTGTAGTCATTGATTTGGGGGCAATGTGCTAAAGCCATAGGCTTTGCAGCTCTTGTGGCCAGTGCGTGTTGTACGGAGAAAAAGAAACACAGCCTGCTTGGGGTGAGAGGGATTAAATTTCTCAGGCCAGACTCTGGTGGATGCTTTGGTGAAAATGTCATGACTTTATTGCTCAGAAGATGGAAAGAGTAGCAGGTTGTGCACACAGCCAAAGAAAGCAATGTTCTTTGATAAAAACTGGTACATTAACAAACTGCTGCATTTAGTGCTGTAAGGTTTCATTAGAATCTTGAGGCTTTTGAAGAAAGGTGTTTTTGAATGTCTGAAGTTGGTTACCATCTTTGAGCTGTTGGCAGTACAAGTGTGTTGTAGCTTCCTGCTGCATCTCCCCCTCCAATCCACGGGTCAGATTCCCTGTGGAGCCCGGCCAGCTGGGCAGTTGGGGTTAGGCGGGCAGAGGGAAGGACTTCTCCCCAAATCCCGGGGCCCCTGGAGAAGCGCCCACGTGAGTCCAAAGACGAGCTAGTCACACAAGCGAAGAAAGAGGCGCTCTCCCTTCAGGATTAGTTCCAAAGTTCTAACGTCACCTCAAAGGAGTCCCGAGGAAGAGAGGGCGTGTCCCCGCCCAGACCAGCCAGATATCGGGGGCGGGGAAAACCTGACCAGCCAATGGGGGAAGGACATCAGAGTGGCTCTCTGGGGGCAAGGCCTCAGAGTGACCACTGAGGAGGGGGTGGGGGAGGAGTCCCAGCCAGGGTCCAGGTACCTGGTGACCCTGGGAGAAGTGTCTGGACAAAGGGGAGTGGTCACCAGGTGATGGACACATCACCTGGGAGGAGACAGGGGGATGGGTTGGGGTTTGATGGACATACAGGTAGTGATGGGAAAGCTGGGATGAACCAAACAGATGCAAAGAGGGGATATACAGTGCAAAGACAACTCTACAGCTTCCTTCAGTCACAGCAGTATAATCCTATGTTACACTGAAGAGAAATGCAACCGTCCAGAGATTTAAAAATTGGACATAAGAGAGGAAAGAAAATTACTTCTGTTATACAAAAGTAATAAAGAGGCACAGGCAGATCTCAGGTAAACAGTGGGAGAGTAAATTCCTTGTGCCATGAAACAGAAAACTCAGATGACCAAGCTGAACTGAGGTCTTCTTTGTGTTAAAAGTTGGGTCATCTGTGTGGACATGAATCCTTAATTTTGGTTTTTCATTTTTGTCTTTATTGTATTATTTATCTGCTTCCTGAGTCATATTTCAAGATGTCCTCATATTGCCATATTTGGGTAGAGGTAGTAATAAACAAGGTTCAATATACCCCCTAATTTTTATGCACCTTGGTCTTAATAAAATATGAAAACATTAGTATTAGCCTGGTAAAGTGATTTTTTGATTTTCATTTTTTACAAAACCTACTTGACTTGTCAAAATTAAACTCAAAGACAATTCTTCAACAGACACAAATAAAATTATTTAATTACAAGATGGCCATAAATTTTAGACCGATGTTTTTTGGTTATCATTTTTTGGTAGACTTTTAGCTACTTGGTGGATGCAATGACAGTAAGCAGAAATGTCTTTCTAAATTATCTAAATGTCTTTCTAAAAGCTTTATGCCTAGGTGACATGTAATGCCACGTATTCTCATTAAAAGGAGCTTTTAAGGAAACAATTTATGGTCAAGTAAATTTAAGTAATGAAATGGCACTCAGCTGATTTTATAATAGGTTGAAACAGATGTTAGTATGGTTCAACACTATCAGCTGAGGCAATTTTCTTTTAAAATTTTGGTATTGGTTTAGGAATTAAAGCATTCCATGTGTATATAATTTTTAGAAAGTATTGATCTAGGAAAGCACTGATTAACAAAAAGTAACTGAAGAGTTAAAGCATTGGTTTCAGTTGTGTTGCATAGTTGTCAGCAGAAGGAAAAGCACATTTTCGGCTCATTTCATCATTGATCTGTAGGCATAGGAGAAGTGGGGTTTTTTGAGCTTTGAAGGCCAGACCACAAAGACAGCATATTTGCATTGTTCATTTCTCATAATCAGTGCTTTTGGATTCATACAAGGATCTTATATATTTGTCTATTAAATGTATATTTGGAATTGCCTTGGTGTCTTTGCATTTTTATATAAAGTATTCCATTTCCTTTGGGATTTTTCAAAAAATGGAAAAATGATCCCTACCCATTCTTCAACACCCAGCAGGTTTTCAATTACCCAAAAGGATGAATTGTAATAACAGAGAAACTTTTGTAAGAAATGAGCCTTCTCATGTAGAGGCAGAGCTGAACATATCCTTGTGCTCTCCAGATCCCTGGATCAATTGCCACCATTCTCCGCACACCCCAGAGTGTTACAGTGTGCTCATGGGCACTCTGTGCCCCCTTACCCGGGACCCTGTGACTCTGATCAAGATAACCCTGGACGCCTCCTTCCTGCCCCAACGGGGTTGGCAGAGAGCCAGGGTAGCCCACCCTTTCATAAGTCTATATAATCCTGTTCATCATCTGAACAAATCCTGTTCATCATCTTTTGCCCCGCTCTCCCCTAATAATCACAGAATAAAGAGAGCTGCACCAACATATATCGGTGTAAGAGCCTCTTTTGGAAATCTTTGCCATCTGCTGGTAATCCTCCCCTCAAAGCCTGATAATTCAGGGGGCTGTGAGGGGGGGAACGTCACCATAACACCCAACGGGACCAGGGGCAGAGGAGCAGCCCTGTACCTGGCAGGGCTGAGACGGGTTCCCTGCTTTTCTCAGGAGCCACAGCCCTTCCTTCTGAACACAGGTCCCATGGCAGAGTGGCTAGAAGGAAAAGTGAATACTAATTCTGCTCCTTCTGCTCTGTCACCTTCCGTAGCGGAGCACGGCCTCAGGAGGAAGGTGCTGTCCCTGGGAGCAAAGCAAAACTCCTCAGCCCTGTTGGGAAACTCTAGTAGAGGAGCATTGGACCCCTGAAAATGTCAAGACTTCAGAGATTGAAATAATAATCTGAATTGTTAGACTTTCAACAGTCTAGAAAAAAAACCCAATGAAGTTTGATTCTTTTTTAATGGCTATTTACTAGGGTTAAAGTTCAAACACTCAGATAAGAGTTAAAACAGCAAAAGACGAATAAACCAGAAGGTGGAGGGTTAAGGAAGGGTTTAAATTTCTTTCTGACTTGGGGAGGTGTGGTGTGGTGGGGTTTCTTTAGCCACAGAAAGGCTCCAGTGATGCTGGGGTTGCTCAGGCTGAGGGCGTGGGAGGTGCAGCTCTGCCCCTGCTCTGCCCCTGCCCTGCCCCACGTGTGGAGCTGTGCCCAGCTGTGCCCAGCTGTGCCCAGCCCAGCAGGATGTGCCTGTGGAGCAGGGCCGGAGGAGCCGTGGGGATGTGTGGGGGCCTGGAGCACCTGTCCCCTGGCCCGGCTGGGAGAGCCGGGGCTGTCCAGCGTGGGGAGGAGCAGGGAGCGGGGAGGCCTCACTGCGGCCTTGCGGTGCCCAAAGGGGGCAGAGAGCCATGGGGAAGGGGAAGGGTTTTAGACGAGAAGGGGAGATTGGGATCGGGTGTTCGAGAGAGCTGCGGGGGCAGTGAGACATTGGAAGGGACTGCCCAGAGAAGCTGTGGATGCCCTGTCCATGGGCCGCTCCAGGCCGGGCTGGGCCGGGCCCTGAGCGGCCTGACCTGGGGGGCGGCAGCAGCAGCAGGGGATGGCTGAGGTGCTGTCGCTGTCGAGGTAGGATGGGAATGAAGAGACTCTGACCAGAAGGCTGCTGAGAGTAAAACTCCAGTTTCTTCAAAATACACTGCTCTTTTATACAGAGCTTTGTGAGCACCAACTCCATTGGTCCTGAAGTGAAAACAAGCTACACCATTGCTGCAAAGCGCTTGACGCACAGTGCTAGAACTTAACTATAAACAATGTGAAAAACAAGAGAGATAAAGAATTATTTACATTCTTCTCCAGCTCTTTCCCAGGCTAGAATCTCTCGTTTCTCTCTTTGACTGAATCTGAGACCCACAAGGTGCCTCCATGGCGTTCTGGAACTCCATGGGTGAGCACAGCAGCCATCAGTTACCTGGGCATGGAATGTTGCCACTGGTTGCCAGGGGCACTCCTGGTTCCAAGGTTCTGTTGGCACGGAGTCTGTTGAGCCAGTTGAGGGATTCTCTGCTGCGCAGCAGACGCAGAGCATCCTTCTTCTCCATCCCGCGAGGGAATAGAGAGCGATTTGGTGACTTTTGCAGGCCAAACTCTGGACTGACCGTACAGGTGAGTGCAGACGATTCGTGGAAAGGCTTCTGATGCTGAGGGGCTGGGCTGGGCTGCAGGATGGGCTGCAGGTGGGCTCAAGTACCAGAGTCATGGACTTTGCCTCTAGCTTTGGACAGGAACTGGAGACTTGGGAATGGGAGTCTTAGGGCATGGGAGTGTTCAAGAAAACTGGCAATCCAAATGGATAATCTCACCTCTACTTTTCTAATAGGTTTGGTGAGCAATTTTCTGTCACGCTGAAAAATCTGCAGTGGGCTGCCTGAAGGAACTGAAGGGATTGGTCACATCCCTGACATTCCTTTTTTGGAGTTTGTCCCGCTTCTTTTGGTGGTTGTTTTTGATCACCAAACACCATGAGCTCAGTAAGTACTTTGCAACTCAATGCAAATCTGATTCTTGAAACGTTTTCCAGGGTAGGTCTAGAAAGCATTTCAAGAGTTTGTAGCAAATGCAGAGGAACAGAAACCTTTGAAAACTTCATGTAACTTGATGTTCTGGAAATGGGAAGGTTTTGAATCTCTGTGGGGGATAGAAGTAGTGCAGAAATGCTTACGGTGTGAGCAGCAACCTGCTGGAATTGGGAACTGGTCACCTCATTTTCAAGCCATTGGGACAGTTCTTTCTCGGGGAGGTGGCTTATTGGAGATCAGGGGTGCTGTCTTTTCCCTGATGTGATGCACTCGGGTGGGAATGGCCCATAGCAGCATTTGGTGTGTATTCCAGCCTTTGCAGGAGTGTCTTCTGTATCCTTGTGTGCTGTCATTGGTGTTGCAAAACCCAAGGGCCATGTTAATATTCGTGGCAGAGAAAATGCTAAGGCTTTGTTCCCTGTCAGCGTCAGCGAAAGCGCCCTGGAGGAGCAGTTGATTCCAGACCAGCTCGGAAACGGAGCCGGCTGCTGCCCTCCAGCGCAGGTGGAACTTCGCAGATGGAGCCAATAGACCTGGAGGAAAGTGGCACACCTGCTTTTGAGCCTGGTAAGAACAGAAGTGGCTTCTGGAGGGTTGAAGACCATCTGGCCATGTGCTTTTGCCAATTTCTAGGCCTTTTACTGGGGAGGAAGGGAAACCTTGGGATTGGGGAAGCTCCTGGTATGGCATCCCTAAACAGCAAGCCTTCTGACAACAGTTTTGGTTTGTTACTGAGATCATTATTGCTGCTGCTTGGAATTTCTGCTCCTATTGGCTGCAAGTGGGAAATGAGCTGTGTAGGAAAGGTCCTCCAGTGCTGCTCAAACACCTGAACGTGTGTTCTGATGAGCTGGCAGTCACTGCAGCTGCCACAGTGGAGGGTGGCAGGAGAGCTGAGTTTGAGATCTCCCAAGCTGGATGGAGATGAGGAAAACCTGTCACTAGCTCTGCCCTATCCTTCAAGGAACCAATGTACAGCATGGTGCCAGAAAATTAGTAATTGCTGTGGTTTGTTTGTTTGGTTTGTTCTATATGAAATGAATCATCTGTTGATGTGAACCTCCTGTAATCTGTAGTCATCCAATAGAACCTGTGAGGAGCTCAGCTGCCCTTCAGCTTGTTTTGCACAGGGTCTGCCCTGCTCTCTGTGCACTGTTGAGGGCAAAGCTTGAGTGAAATGTTGGACACATTCCTGAACCTGAGGGCACGGTGAATCCAGCCACAGCCTGTTCTACAATGGCCGCCCATTGCATTCCTCTGTAATCTCTGACCATGGTTCTAATGTTCTCTCTTTTCAGCTGCTGGAGAAGTCATAGATCTCACAGGTGTCTCTTCTGAGCCTGAAGTCATCACTATCAGTGATGATGAGTCTCCTGTGGTAAGTAATGACTGGCACACTCTTCTCCATCTTGCATTCAAATTTGTTTTCTTGCCTGTCTTCTGAAATCTTACTGAGTACCCTGGCCTCAAAGGTTGAATGATGCCTCTGATTTGCCACAGTTTAGTCAGCCGTTCCCAGTCAGAAACACGCTCATGAACACATCAGCATGCCTGAGAACTGCTTGCAGAGAGTGGGTGAGCAACCTAAAAGGTTGTTGCTTCTGTGACTTAAAGGAGAGCACAGGAAGTCTTTGACTTCCCAAGGAAGAAGTGTTTGAGCTGCAACATCAGTTTAAGATACCTCTGTCACTGAGGTGCAAAATGCAAGTGCGGCTGACTGGTTTCTTATTCCAAGAAGCCTTTAAAAGGGTCACATTTGGTATTTTTTCCTTTTCCCCTACTAGTTGGTAAGAATATGCTTGGATCCAGCCCACAGTGCAATGTATCTGCTCAAATTTGGGATGCCGCTGCTGCTGTGCAAAACAGAAACATGCAGCAAACAAAGCACGGGAGTTACATCCTGACAGAGTTGTTCCTGAACCGTTGCAAAGAAAAGGCTTCAAATTTTACAGCAGAATTTGCATGACCCAGTGCCACATGCACCAAATGCAAGAGCAGGGCTGGGTACAGGGCTTTTTCCTCTTCAGCAGCTTTTCATACAATAAGTAGTGTTCAGGCTATCACAGGTGAAATTGCCAGTTTGGGGGAGAAAGAGAGAAAGAAATGGCTCCATCCCAAATCCAATTAGGGAACTGGAATAGGGACGCAGGAAGTACAGTGTTCAGGTGGTTCCTAAGTGGTGGTTCCATTTCCACCCCATTTCAGGACAGGCAGCAGAGCCAGCAGCAGCCACATCTTTCCAGAGTGTCAGAGAATTCAGCCGAGCCACTGGCAAGGAACGATGAAGAGGAACCTGGAGAAGATGATGGGTATGTGAGAGCGAAAGTGTCTATCAAAACTCTAATTTCAGATAAGTGGTCAAAAGATGTTTTTGCCAAGCTTTTGGGTTCTGCCTAACTCTGTGCAAATACTTCAGAGCTGGCATCTAGTGGCCTGCCTGGAAGAGAATTAAAATAAGCCCAGCAAAATCCAGCAGAAGCCTTTCTTCTCTGTTTGTGAAGCCTTAGCTTCTTAGGAGCTGTCCATCTAACATCCAATGGAAGAGGATGGCTGGATACCCCATCCACAGAAATTCTTGGAATGATTGTGTTTCTGGGCTGGGATGTTTCTTAATCAGAAGAGGGGATGTTTTAAGTACAGGTGTTTTCTCTGTTAGTAACCCTTGATGTCCAGTGAAATTTTTATCTCATGTTTAAAAGGCTGCATGTTCTTTTGGTTCTGCTCTCTTTTAGTGCATGGCCAGCAGGTCCTTCTGGTCCTCCAGTGAGGGAGGGTGACAACTCACAGGTGCAGGACAAGGGGCAGAGCCAGCAGCACTCACTTGGCCCCAGCGACACCGAGAATTCAGCTGAGCTTCGGGCAAGTGACAGTGAAGAGGAACCAAGTGATAATGATGAGTATGTGACTGATGAAGTGTCTCTCCAAAGTGCAATTTCTGATACATGGTAGAATCAGGTTTTTGCCAAACTTTTGAGTTCTACTTGATTCAGCTTGGAGAATTCTTACTTGACACGTAGTGACTTGTCCGGAAGAGAAGTAACGGAAAGAAAGCTCTAAAAACCCGCAAAATCCCGGAGGAACCTTTCTTCTCCAATCAGGAAGTCATTACTGACTTTTTCTTACATTATGCATTGAGATACACTGCCGTGCTTGCAGTACATAAAAGCTCTTGCACTGACTGTGTTTCTGGGTTGGGATGTTGCCAAATCAGAATGAGGGGTTATTTCTATTTTTGCAATTTTATGTCGTGGAAGCCCTCTGTGCTCCGTGAATTTGACAGCTGCATGTTCTTCTGGTTCTTCTCCCTCTAGTGCATGGATGACATGTCTCCTGAGTCCTTCAACTTGTGAGGATGACAATGCAGAGGTGAGGATCCACAGCCCTTGCTGAGAAGCTCCAACCTGCCCATCCCTCCAAGCCCTTCCTTGATGGTGTCCATAGAGGGAGAAGCCCTTGCCAGGATGGCACTGGCAGATCTGTGTGTTCCTTGTAGTTCTAGCATTGAGTGACAGGCCGCACATAGTCCAAGTCCAGTTTGCCTGGTGCCAATAGAGCAGCAAACTGGAATTCTGTGCTGCAAATTCCTGTTGTGGCTTCTGTTGTTTAGCATCTGTCCATCTAAGACAAAATCTTTAGACTAATGATTGAGCCTTTTGGGGGAGAAAGAGGGAAAGAAAAGACTCCATGCCAAATCCACTTAGGGAACTGATAGAGGAAAGCAGGCTGTTCAGGAAGATTCAGGCACCTCCTAATCTGTCTCCATTTTTACCCCATTCTGGGAGCAGAACCAGCAAGACCCACTTGATTCCAGAGCAGCAGAGAATGCAGCTGAAGTACTGGCAGATGAGAATGAAGAGGAACCACAAGATATTGAAAGGTATGTGACAGATAAAGTGTCTCTTCAAAGTCTAATTTCTGATATATGGTAGAAAACCGGTTTCTGCCAAGCTTTATGGCTTTTCTTTTCTGTTCATGAAATCCTAATGGAATGTATCATTCTGTAACACTGTAGTAACACTGAAGAGGCTGAAGTATATGAAAGTAATTGAAATGGGGCTGGGATGTTGCTAAATCAGAAGAAGGGATGTTTTACTTTCTGGCATTTCTGTATCAATAACCTGTCATGCATGGTGCAATTAATGGCTGCATGTTCTTTCTGCATCTGTTCTCTATAACACAAGGCCCTCTGCTAGTCTCCTCTGCGTGATTTGCATGAGTTGTTACTCACAGGTAAGGATCCACCTGTTGTTGTCCTTTCAGATTAGTGGGAGGGAAAGGGACAATAGGGGAGCTCTAGAACAACTCAGTTGTTCTAGATGGGTGCTATGGGCAGCTGTCTGGAAGAACAGCCCTTGCTGGGAAACTCCAGCTTGCCCATCCCTCCAAGTCCCTCCCTGGTGGTGTCCATAGAGGAAGAAGCCCTTGCCAGAATGGCGCTGGCAGATCTGTGTGTACCTTGTAGTTCTAGCATTGACTGATAGAATTAATTACTCCCAAATTTCTGTGGTGGCGTCCTTTCTTTAGCAGCTGTTCATCTAACAGGAAGTGTCAAGGTTATCATAGCAGAACTTGCCACTTTTGGGAGAATGAGGGAAATAAACAGCGCCAGGTCAAATCCAAATAGGGAACAGGAACAAGGGAGGAGGGTGTTCAGGGGGTTCCTAAGCTGCCTCTGTTTGTCCCCTGTTGCAGCAATGAGAGCAGAATCAGCAGCACCCACTTCTTTGCTTTTCAGGGCAGCGGCTCTTTGTGCTACTGCTTTGATGCTCTTAGGCAAACTTAGAGGGTGACAGCCTAGCCTTGCTCCTCTCCTCTGCTGTAACTGCTTTCTGAGCTGGGGTTTGTGTGCAGCACCAGGGGGGCTCACCAAATCTAATTGTATCTTCTTTTCTCTCCCTTCCCATGTGCATCGATGGAAGCTTGTTGAAGGTGAGATGATGTTTTACGGTTGGTAATGGACTTTTATCTAAAATGTGATAGTTAGTTTTGTTGTACTTTCCCAAGAAAGTCGAGCAGCAGGGATTGAAACTGCTTTTAGCAAAAGGCAAGGGACAGGGCTAAAGCCTCTGGCCAGTGTCTTAGAGAACGGATGCAATGTGTGTGTGGTGGCCTCTGTCAGTCACAGTGGGAAATCCCTGCAATAAAAGTTGTAGCTGAGTACTTATGCAGAAGGAACTTTAATTTGGTAACACTTTCTGCAGTTTTGATTGATTGGTGATTGATTAGTGTTACATGGGCACTGGAGTTGCAGAGGTCATCGCTGCCTGCGGTTTCTGAGAGTTAAAAAGCATTTCTTGACCCTTCTGCTGTTACAGAGCAGGCCATTAAGAATGGTTCTCCCTGTGATTTGGTCAATATGTTGTCCACAAAAATTGGATTTGTTACTGGGGTGTGACAGGTAAATAATCATGCACTTGAGAGAGACACTGGTTGTTTATTTCAGTGTGTCACCAGTCTGGGTGCTCAGTGGTATTTCACAAATCAGACACACCCACTATCAAAATAACTTCTATTATTTATAGATTTTAACAAACAAAGAAATTAGCATTACAAGTGACATGGTTATCTCCTTAGCTCGTGTTCTGTCTTTATTTGGTTAATGATTGTCTTACTTCTCACCTTAATTAGTCCACTCAGTCTATTGCTCGGTCTCCCTCTTCTTTTGGGCTGGGGAAATTTCTTGAGTTGCTGCTCCATGAGTTGGGGGCTGCAATCTCCCCCTGCAGGAATTTTCTACCGGTCAGAGCTGCTTTCAGAAGAGTTGGGTTTCTCAGTTTCTTCCTTATCTTGGGAGTTGTGCCAGATGTCCTTTTGGCCCCTCAATTCTGCATTTTTTCTGTCCACTCTCAGTGGGCATCCTTCTCCCCAAGCTTTGTTGACCCTTCCCCAAATCTGAGCTCCTTCAAGCATTTCAAGCCCTGAACCTTTACAAGCCAATTCTACCAACAAGGAATTTGCTTTTCTGCCACCTGGGCATCAGTTTGAGCTTGTTTGTTAGTTGCTGTTTATTGAATGGAATAAATCTCCCTTCCAGGTGATTTGGTTTGAAAGTGTAGAATGCTCAAATATAGCAATACAAAGATCATCCTTCCTTCAGAAATCTTACACATATTCTACATTTTGTATCTGATATAACTTATGAAACTTACAGTTTATCAACAGCAAAGGAGAAGGGCCACCCTGAACAGCCAGGAACAGGTGGATGCCTCTGGTAATGGAACGGGAGCTAATGATGCACCTGTGGCTGACTCAGCCCCTGCAGAACAGGGAGCAGCAGAGGAGGGAGCTGCACTTTCAGAGTATGTATGGCTCATGCCCTAACAAACATGAAATTTTGTGCCCTTTGTTTTGTTTTCTGTATAGGACTAAGTTATACAGGTATGCCTGGTTTATCTTTGAGGCCTTCCCATACTCTATGTATTTCCCTCCTTCTCCCATGTTGCATGATGATCACATGATACCATTTGCATTTTGGGAGAAAAAGGCAGCCCAAGGCAGATGTACAATTTTGCACAGAACCTTAGAGATGAGTGTGAGGGTATGGCAAAGAATGGGGATTACTTGCATCAAATCCCAGAGCAAGGTGACTGACTGCACCTTTCTCCTAGTGAAAACCAGGACACACTTTCCCTCGGGGCAGGGAGACCCCCCATATGCTCATTAAATGCAGCAAACAGAGACTTAAAGACAGCAGGGCTCTTCAAAGGAAATGTGTCATGGCTAGTCAGTGCAGTTGTATGAATATGTGAGATTTTATGGATCAATAAATGTTGAAGTGTGGTTATATTAACAGCTGCATGTTCTTTCTAGTTCTGTTTCCTCCAGTGCACAGCAAGGAGGTGTCATTAGGTGTCCAATTTGCATGGATTCTTACTCAGAGGTAAGGATCCACCTATTGTGATCCTTTCTGCTATGTGGGAGGAGAAAGCCAGAAGGGGAGCTGCACAAGACTGGGATGCTGTGGGATGTGGGATGCTGTGGGCAGCTGGCTGGAAGCACAGCCCTTGCTGTGGAGCTCCATGAGTCACTTCTTGGTGAAGTGACACTGGCAGATCTGAGAGTCTCTTGTTCGTTTGATTCCAGATGCTCAAAGTGTCATTTGCCTGCTGCCAGTTGAGCAGCAAACTCAAATTCTTTCCTCCCAATACATGTTGTGATTTTCATTCTTCCAGATTATGCAAAGTGGACGACTGATTGTGACAACCCTGTGTGGCCATGTCTTCTGCAGCGAGTGCCTCCCTGTTGCCCTGGAGATTCTCGGCAGGTGCCCAACCTGCAGAATGGACCTCACTCCAGACCTATACCATCCCATTTATATATGAGTTCTTCTCTTCTCAGGACAGAGTGAGATGGATCCTGGCCAATAGGCAGCGCAGAGACTTGTTTCTTTATGTATATAGTTCTTCCTGTATATAGTTTCACTTTTGATAAATTCAATTATAAAAAAAGTTTTCATTGATTTAAATATAGTCTCTCTGCTCTTCTGTCTGCACTGTGCTGATAGACAGAGATGTTGTTTAAAAGGTGGAAATAAGGCTCTTGATTGGAGCAGTCAGAAGCTCATTCTTTTCATCTCCCTGTAGTCATTGATTTGGGGGCAATGTGCTAAAGCCATAGGCTTTGCAGCTCTTGTGGCCAGTGCGTGTTGTACGGAGAAAAAGAAACACAGCCTGCTTGGGGTGAGAGGGATTAAATTTCTCAGGCCAGACTCTGGTGGATGCTTTGGTGAAAATGTCATGACTTTATTGCTCAGAAGATGGAAAGAGTAGCAGGTTGTGCACACAGCCAAAGAAAGCAATGTTCTTTGATAAAAACTGGTACATTAACAAACTGCTGCATTTAGTGCTGTAAGGTTTCATTAGAATCTTGAGGCTTTTGAAGAAAGGTGTTTTTGAATGTCTGAAGTTGGTTACCATCTTTGAGCTGTTGGCAGTACAAGTGTGTTGTAGCTTCCTGCTGCATCTCCCCCTCCAATCCAGGGATCAGATTCCCTGTGGAGCCCGGCCAGCTGGGCAGTTGGGGTTAGGCGGGCAGAGGGAAGGACTTCTCCCCAAATCCCGGGGGCCCTGGAGAAGCGCCCACGTGAGTCCAAAGACGAGCTAGTCACACAAGCGAAGAAAGAGGCGCTCTCCCTTCAGGATTAGTTCCAAAGTTCTAGCGTCACCTCAAAGGAGTCCCGAGGAAGAGAGGGCGTGTCCCCGCCCAGACCAGCCAGATATCGGGGGCGGGGAAAACCTGACCAGCCAATGGGGGAAGGACATCAGAGTGGCTCTCTGGGGGCAAGGCCTCAGAGTGACCACTGAGGAGGGGGTGGGGGAGGAGTCCCAGCCAGGGTCCAGGTACCTGGTGACCCTAGGAGAAGGGTCTGGACAAAGGGGAGTGGTCACCAGGTGATGGACACATCACATGGGAGGAGACAGGGGGATGGGTTGGGGTTTGATGGACATACAGGTAGTGATGGGAAAGCTGGGATGAACCAAACAGATGCAAAGAGGGGATATACAGTGCAAAGACAACTCTACAGCTTCCTTCAGTCACAGCAGTATAATCCTATGTTACACTGAAGAGAAATGCAACCGTCCAGAGATTTAAAAATTGGACATAAGAGAGGAAAGAAAATTACTTCTGTTATACAAAAGTAATAAAGAGGCACAGGCAGATCTCAGGTAAACAGTGGGAGAGTAAATTCCTTGTGCCATGAAACAGAAAACTCAGATGACCAAGCTGAACTGAGGTCTTCTTTGTGTTAAAAGTTGGGTCATCTGTGTGGACATGAATCCTTAATTTTGGTTTTTCATTTTTGTCTTTATTGTATTATTTATCTGCTTCCTGAGTCATATTTCAAGATGTCCTCATATTGCCATATTTGGGTAGAGGTAGTAATAAACAAGGTTCAATATACCCCCTAATTTTTATGCACCTTGGTCTTAATAAAATATGAAAACATTAGTATTAGCCTGGTAAAGTGATTTTTTGATTTTCATTTTTTACAAAACCTACTTGACTTGTCAAAATTAAACTCAAAGACAATTCTTCAACAGACACAAATAAAATTATTTAATTACAAGATGGCCATACATTTTAGACCAATGTTTTTTGGTTATCATTTTTTGGTAGACTTTTAGCTACTTGGTGGATGCAATGACAGTAAGCAGAAATGTCTTTCTAAATTATCTAAATGTCTTTCTAAAAGCTTTATGCCTAGGTGACATGTAATGCCACGTATTCTCATTAAAAGGAGCTTTTAAGGAAACAATTTATGGTCAAGTAAATTTAAGTAATGAAATGGCACTCAGCTGATTTTATAATAGGTTGAAACAGATGTTAGTATGGTTCAACACTATCAGCTGAGGCAATTTTCTTTTAAAATTTTGGTATTGGTTTAGGAATTAAAGCATTCCATGTGTATATAATTTTTAGAAAGTATTGATCTAGGAAAGCACTGATTAACAAAAAGTAACTGAAGAGTTAAAGCATTGGTTTCAGTTGTGTTGCATAGTTGTCAGCAGAAGGAAAAGCACATTTTCGGCTCATTTCATCATTGATCTGTAGGCATAGGAGAAGTGGGGTTTTTTGAGCTTTGAAGGCCAGACCACAAAGACAGCATATTTGCATTGTTCATTTCTCATAATCAGTGCTTTTGGATTCATACAAGGATCTTATATATTTGTCTATTAAATGTATATTTGGAATTGCCTTGGTGTCTTTGCATTTTTATATAAAGTATTCCATTTCCTTTGGGATTTTTCAAAAAATGGAAAAATGATCCCTACCCATTCTTCAACACCCAGCAGGTTTTCAATTACCCAAAAGGATGAATTGTAATAACAGAGAAACTTTTGTAAGAAATGAGCCTTCTCATGTAGAGGCAGAGCTGAACATATCCTTGTGCTCTCCAGATCCCTGGATCAATTGCCACCATTCTCCGCACACCCCAGAGTGTTACAGTGTGCTCATGGGCACTCTGTGCCCCCTTACCCGGGACCCTGTGACTCTGATCAAGATAACCCTGGACGCCTCCTTCCTGCCCCAACGGGGTTGGCAGAGAGCCAGGGTAGCCCACCCTTTCATAAGTCTATATAATCCTGTTCATCATCTGAACAAATCCTGTTCATCATCTTTTGCCCCGCTCTCCCCTAATAATCACAGAATAAAGAGAGCTGCACCAACATATATCGGTGTAAGAGCCTCTTTTGGAAATCTTTGCCATCTGCTGGTAATCCTCCCCTCAAAGCCTGATAATTCAGGGGGCTGTGAGGGGGGGAACGTCACCATAACACCCAACGGGACCAGGGGCAGAGGAGCAGCCCTGTACCTGGCAGGGCTGAGACGGGTTCCCTGCTTTTCTCAGGAGCCACAGCCCTTCCTTCTGAACACAGGTCCCATGGCAGAGTGGCTAGAAGGAAAAGTGAATACTAATTCTGCTCCTTCTGCTCTGTCACCTTCCGTAGCGGAGCACGGCCTCAGGAGGAAGGTGCTGTCCCTGGGAGCAAAGCAAAACTCCTCAGCCCTGTTGGGAAACTCTAGTAGAGGAGCATTGGACCCCTGAAAATGTCAAGACTTCAGAGATTGAAATAATAATCTGAATTGTTAGACTTTCAACAGTCTAGAAAAAAAACCCAATGAAGTTTGATTCTTTTTTAATGGCTATTTACTAGGGTTAAAGTTCAAACACTCAGATAAGAGTTAAAACAGCAAAAGACGAATAAACCAGAAGGTGGAGGGTTAAGGAAGGGTTTAAATTTCTTTCTGACTTGGGGAGGTGTGGTGTGGTGGGGTTTCTTTAGCCACAGAAAGGCTCCAGTGATGCTGGGGTTGCTCAGGCTGAGGGCGTGGGAGGTGCAGCTCTGCCCCTGCTCTGCCCCTGCCCTGCCCCACGTGTGGAGCTGTGCCCAGCTGTGCCCAGCTGTGCCCAGCCCAGCAGGATGTGCCTGTGGAGCAGGGCCGGAGGAGCCGTGGGGATGTGTGGGGGCCTGGAGCACCTGTCCCCTGGCCCGGCTGGGAGAGCCGGGGCTGTCCAGCGTGGGGAGGAGCAGGGAGCGGGGAGGCCTCACTGCGGCCTTGCGGTGCCCAAAGGGGGCAGAGAGCCATGGGGAAGGGGAAGGGTTTTAGACGAGAAGGGGAGATTTGGATCGGGTGTTCGAGAGAGCTGCGGGGGCAGTGAGACATTGGAAGGGACTGCCCAGAGAAGCTGTGGATGCCCTGTCCATGGGCCGCTCCAGGCCGGGCTGGGCCGGGCCCTGAGCGGCCTGACCTGGGGGGCGGCAGCAGCAGCAGGGGATGGCTGAGGTGCTGTCGCTGTCGAGGTAGGATGGGAATGAAGAGACTCTGACCAGAAGGCTGCTGAGAGTAAAACTCCAGTTTCTTCAAAATACACTGCTCTTTTATACAGAGCTTTGTGAGCACCAACTCCATTGGTCCTGAAGTGAAAACAAGCTACACCATTGCTGCAAAGCGCTTGACGCACAGTGCTAGAACTTAACTATAAACAATGTGAAAAACAAGAGAGATAAAGAATTATTTACATTCTTCTCCAGCTCTTTCCCAGGCTAGAATCTCTCGTTTCTCTCTTTGACTGAATCTGAGACCCACAAGGTGCCTCCATGGCGTTCTGGAACTCCATGGGTGAGCACAGCAGCCATCAGTTACCTGGGCATGGAATGTTGCCACTGGTTGCCAGGGGCACTCCTGGTTCCAAGGTTCTGTTGGCACGGAGTCTGTTGAGCCAGTTGAGGGATTCTCTGCTGCGCAGCAGACGCAGAGCATCCTTCTTCTCCATCCCGCGAGGGAATAGAGAGCGATTTGGTGACTTTTGCAGGCCAAACTCTGGACTGACCGTACAGGTGAGTGCAGACGATTCGTGGAAAGGCTTCTGATGCTGAGGGGCTGGGCTGGGCTGCAGGATGGGCTGCAGGTGGGCTCAAGTACCAGAGTCATGGACTTTGCCTCTAGCTTTGGACAGGAACTGGAGACTTGGGAATGGGAGTCTTAGGGCATGGGAGTGTTCAAGAAAACTGGCAATCCAAATGGATAATCTCACCTCTACTTTTCTAATAGGTTTGGTGAGCAATTTTCTGTCACGCTGAAAAATCTGCAGTGGGCTGCCTGAAGGAACTGAAGGGATTGGTCACATCCCTGACATTCCTTTTTTGGAGTTTGTCCCGCTTCTTTTGGTGGTTGTTTTTGATCACCAAACACCATGAGCTCAGTAAGTACTTTGCAACTCAATGCAAATCTGATTCTTGAAACGTTTTCCAGGGTAGGTCTAGAAAGCATTTCAAGAGTTTGTAGCAAATGCAGAGGAACAGAAACCTTTGAAAACTTCATGTAACTTGATGTTCTGGAAATGGGAAGGTTTTGAATCTCTGTGGGGGATAGAAGTAGTGCAGAAATGCTTACGGTGTGAGCAGCAACCTGCTGGAATTGGGAACTGGTCACCTCATTTTCAAGCCATTGGGACAGTTCTTTCTCGGGGAGGTGGCTTATTGGAGATCAGGGGTGCTGTCTTTTCCCTGATGTGATGCACTCGGGTGGGAATGGCCCATAGCAGCATTTGGTGTGTATTCCAGCCTTTGCAGGAGTGTCTTCTGTATCCTTGTGTGCTGTCATTGGTGTTGCAAAACCCAAGGGCCATGTTAATATT
Organism: Taeniopygia guttata; assembly: GCF_048771995.1. NCBI lineage: Eukaryota > Metazoa > Chordata > Aves > Passeriformes > Estrildidae > Taeniopygia > Taeniopygia guttata. The sequence goes on along the minus strand of NC_133028.1, from coordinate 47,506,920 downwards.
CGTGGCAGAGAAAATGCTAAGGCTTTGTTCCCTGTCAGCGTCAGCGAAAGCGCCCTGGAGGAGCAGTTGATTCCAGACCAGCTCGGAAACGGAGCCGGCTGCTGCCCTCCAGCGCAGGTGGAACTTCGCAGATGGAGCCAATAGACCTGGAGGAAAGTGGCACACCTGCTTTTGAGCCTGGTAAGAACAGAAGTGGCTTCTGGAGGGTTGAAGACCATCTGGCCATGTGCTTTTGCCAATTTCTAGGCCTTTTACTGGGGAGGAAGGGAAACCTTGGGATTGGGGAAGCTCCTGGTATGGCATCCCTAAACAGCAAGCCTTCTGACAACAGTTTTGGTTTGTTACTGAGATCATTATTGCTGCTGCTTGGAATTTCTGCTCCTATTGGCTGCAAGTGGGAAATGAGCTGTGTAGGAAAGGTCCTCCAGTGCTGCTCAAACACCTGAACGTGTGTTCTGATGAGCTGGCAGTCACTGCAGCTGCCACAGTGGAGGGTGGCAGGAGAGCTGAGTTTGAGATCTCCCAAGCTGGATGGAGATGAGGAAAACCTGTCACTAGCTCTGCCCTATCCTTCAAGGAACCAATGTACAGCATGGTGCCAGAAAATTAGTAATTGCTGTGGTTTGTTTGTTTGGTTTGTTCTATATGAAATGAATCATCTGTTGATGTGAACCTCCTGTAATCTGTAGTCATCCAATAGAACCTGTGAGGAGCTCAGCTGCCCTTCAGCTTGTTTTGCACAGGGTCTGCCCTGCTCTCTGTGCACTGTTGAGGGCAAAGCTTGAGTGAAATGTTGGACACATTCCTGAACCTGAGGGCACGGTGAATCCAGCCACAGCCTGTTCTACAATGGCCGCCCATTGCATTCCTCTGTAATCTCTGACCATGGTTCTAATGTTCTCTCTTTTCAGCTGCTGGAGAAGTCATAGATCTCACAGGTGTCTCTTCTGAGCCTGAAGTCATCACTATCAGTGATGATGAGTCTCCTGTGGTAAGTAATGACTGGCACACTCTTCTCCATCTTGCATTCAAATTTGTTTTCTTGCCTGTCTTCTGAAATCTTACTGAGTACCCTGGCCTCAAAGGTTGAATGATGCCTCTGATTTGCCACAGTTTAGTCAGCCGTTCCCAGTCAGAAACACGCTCATGAACACATCAGCATGCCTGAGAACTGCTTGCAGAGAGTGGGTGAGCAACCTAAAAGGTTGTTGCTTCTGTGACTTAAAGGAGAGCACAGGAAGTCTTTGACTTCCCAAGGAAGAAGTGTTTGAGCTGCAACATCAGTTTAAGATACCTCTGTCACTGAGGTGCAAAATGCAAGTGCGGCTGACTGGTTTCTTATTCCAAGAAGCCTTTAAAAGGGTCACATTTGGTATTTTTTCCTTTTCCCCTACTAGTTGGTAAGAATATGCTTGGATCCAGCCCACAGTGCAATGTATCTGCTCAAATTTGGGATGCCGCTGCTGCTGTGCAAAACAGAAACATGCAGCAAACAAAGCACGGGAGTTACATCCTGACAGAGTTGTTCCTGAACCGTTGCAAAGAAAAGGCTTCAAATTTTACAGCAGAATTTGCATGACCCAGTGCCACATGCACCAAATGCAAGAGCAGGGCTGGGTACAGGGCTTTTTCCTCTTCAGCAGCTTTTCATACAATAAGTAGTGTTCAGGCTATCACAGGTGAAATTGCCAGTTTGGGGGAGAAAGAGAGAAAGAAATGGCTCCATCCCAAATCCAATTAGGGAACTGGAATAGGGACGCAGGAAGTACAGTGTTCAGGTGGTTCCTAAGTGGTGGTTCCATTTCCACCCCATTTCAGGACAGGCAGCAGAGCCAGCAGCAGCCACATCTTTCCAGAGTGTCAGAGAATTCAGCCGAGCCACTGGCAAAGAACGATGAAGAGGAACCTGGAGAAGATGATGGGTATGTGAGAGCGAAAGTGTCTATCAAAACTCTAATTTCAGATAAGTGGTCAAAAGATGTTTTTGCCAAGCTTTTGGGTTCTGCCTAACTCTGTGCAAATACTTCAGAGCTGGCATCTAGTGGCCTGCCTGGAAGAGAATTAAAATAAGCCCAGCAAAATCCAGCAGAAGCCTTTCTTCTCTGTTTGTGAAGCCTTAGCTTCTTAGGAGCTGTCCATCTAACATCCAATGGAAGAGGATGGCTGGATACCCCATCCACAGAAATTCTTGGAATGATTGTGTTTCTGGGCTGGGATGTTTCTTAATCAGAAGAGGGGATGTTTTAAGTACAGGTGTTTTCTCTGTTAGTAACCCTTGATGTCCAGTGAAATTTTTATCTCATGTTTAAAAGGCTGCATGTTCTTTTGGTTCTGCTCTCTTTTAGTGCATGGCCAGCAGGTCCTTCTGGTCCTCCAGTGAGGGAGGGTGACAACTCACAGGTGCAGGACAAGGGGCAGAGCCAGCAGCACTCACTTGGCCCCAGCGACACCGAGAATTCAGCTGAGCTTCGGGCAAGTGACAGTGAAGAGGAACCAAGTGATAATGATGAGTATGTGACTGATGAAGTGTCTCTCCAAAGTGCAATTTCTGATACATGGTAGAATCAGGTTTTTGCCAAACTTTTGAGTTCTACTTGATTCAGCTTGGAGAATTCTTACTTGACACGTAGTGACTTGTCCGGAAGAGAAGTAACGGAAAGAAAGCTCTAAAAACCCGCAAAATCCCGGAGGAACCTTTCTTCTCCAATCAGGAAGTCATTACTGACTTTTTCTTACATTATGCATTGAGATACACTGCCGTGCTTGCAGTACATAAAAGCTCTTGCACTGACTGTGTTTCTGGGTTGGGATGTTGCCAAATCAGAATGAGGGGTTATTTCTATTTTTGCAATTTTATGTCGTGGAAGCCCTCTGTGCTCCGTGAATTTGACAGCTGCATGTTCTTCTGGTTCTTCTCCCTCTAGTGCATGGATGACATGTCTCCTGAGTCCTTCAACTTGTGAGGATGACAATGCAGAGGTGAG